>NW_027116348.1:2246072-2349881 GCF_000696795.3 Halyomorpha halys | reverse complement strand
ATATTCTTTTGTTCTTTGAAGGCATATTTATATGAAGAGCCAAACGATAAAAATTAAATCGTTTGTTTTCTTGAAAATTTAAGTTAGGTGACTAAACTAAATTTTCAAAATAAAAAATACAAGTTTAAAAACATTATTTTATTGATTTTTTTTCTCGGCTGGTTCAACAGAAACGTTTGGTCGCCCACACCAGCATTCTCCACGCCTATCTCTCTTGGGCTACTACTTTCTAGTTTGGTGCATGCAGTTCCCATCTTTGTCGATTCTGTATATATCTGATTATGGTTAACCACATCTTGCCAACTATACTAACATTCATTGTTGTGTAGAAGCGTCCTGATGGATTGCATCTAGCCACATGTCCCCACCCATCTTAACATCATCGCCTTCATATCATGATATTGATTGACCAGTATCACCAAGCAGTTCATGGTTATTTCTTCTTCTCTATGAAATTAATAATAGCACCAATATAAAATTTTCTAAAGTGGAGAATATGAATTTCGCAGTCATAAACGTCATATTTATAATTTTAAATATTAGAAAAAAAATTATAGTGTCGTTCAAATTGCGTGGAGTAAAAAAATATTGAGTATTTTCAAAATATATAAAAAATATCATTATTCTAATTATTTCGTATCCAAAGTAGATTTGAAGGATACCTTTGTGTTTTGACTATGCAATTTAATATTTTAGACTTTAACAATTCATTCCAGATATCTATAAATAATTTATTTTTTTATTTTAAAAAAATCTTAAAGAACTTACAAGACATCACATCTGAAGCCAAGTTAGACACATCTTTACTTGATTGTAAAAAAAAAAAAAAAATGAATCTAACAGTATTCCTAATTATATTCATTAATTAATAGATCTATATGAAAGTACTTATAGCATACATGTTAATGCTTTTGAAATTCCTTCCTTTAAAAATTTAAAACCATGAAAAACCTGGCAAATTGAAGATGTTGAGATTTCATTATGTGAATAAGGTAACTAGAATTTCTCCGAAAATTAATTAAGTTCAAAACAACTAAAGTTTCATATACATCTAGAATTATAGTTTTACAAGTGAATAATGTTAAAAACAAAACAATTCAATTTCAATTTGCTGCATCTGAAAATAATAAATAAATATTTATTTTAATAATTCGAAAGTCAATTTTTGTTTTAGGAATGAACCTGTTAAGAAACAGGAGCTGGGAAAGCCAAGACATTCCATAATTTGAAGGAGTGCATTTTTTGTCACACCGTCTGTTGTTATATGTGTAGTGATATTTATGTGTATATTAATAAACATGACAAATATACTATTAAGTGTGTCAATAGTGATAAATTATTTACCCCAAGTTCTTTATTTTGAACATTTTCTTATTAGTTTTATTTTTTATATAGTTAATTTTCGTAAAATGATTTACAAATTATTATTTTTAAAATAAATAAACAAAAAAATATATATTGTGTTGGCCTAGGGAGCAAGCAGCCTCCAAACAGAAGTTGTGCAACACAGAAACATAAGAAACAAAGAATTCAGCTGGAAAAAAAGTCAAAATAAATATTTAAAAAATAAAAATGGATGGTATAAAATCTCTACTCTACCATAACTATTAATTAAGAGTGAAAATAGAAGCTATTGAATCATACAAATTTTAAAATGATTCAGGCTGAACGTATATTGAAGTAAAAGGTTGAAAACAATGTAAATATAAAACAGTAAGGGGCAGAATTTAGGTGGTGAAAAATTACAAATCTGAGTTTTCAATAGAAATACAATTTTTAATGTCATCTAAGTCTGAATAATTTTTTTGTTTTTAAATATTATTATTGAACTCTTAACTGTTTATTATATAATACATTTAGTAAATTCCGAATAACTTAAATTAAAAAAATTAAATCCCATTAGATACAACCCATGATGGGTCAGGGGTGCAGTACTAGACCAACAGTGATGTAAGGAGGTGATTTAGTCCCGCTCGACCACCAGATTTTTATCCAATTATGAGTAACAAATTTATGAGGCGGATTTGCACAGGTGTCCTTGGAGTTAGTAGTAGAGTGCCTTACCACTGTGCTACCCACTCCTACAGTCCAAATAACTATGCTTAAAAAATATTTGTATTCGAACAGCCTAACTCAATAACGTATAGTTAAACGAAGCTAAAACTACAGACTTAGGATAGGTAAATGCTGAGATGATACACCAAAAATTTGGATAGATTAACCAGAATTGCCACTATATAAAATAGATTCTCCACACATAATATTCTCAAAAACGGCTAGAATCATATTCATTAAAATTGATATCATGAGTGTGCAACTGATTTTGGTTTTTATACAAATAGGCTGACTGGCTTTAAACGCCGAATTTTCGAAATAGCTTCCTCTAATTTTGTACAATTAAAATCATTAATCATGGCAATGAAAAAATTGACTATAGAAGGAAAAATACTATTCCCAAGCAGAAAACTAATTATTAGAAGTAATTACATAATTTAAACGTTATAAGAGTAAATATAAGGATAATAGAGTATTAATGTATAACAATGATAGCCAAGGATTGTAGACATATGAATATCTAACATATAAAGTCGAATAAGACAGAATGTGACAAAGCGTATAAATAAAGTAAGTATATAAATAAATGTTTTCCAGTTTTCATGGTTATTTTTATAAGATAGTTTTACCCGACTTGGGCCTACGCCTACCACACAGAAGGGAGAGATTGTTCCAGTAAGACGCACATGAATAGTATCTCTAGCTTCGATTTCATCTTGCCCCTTGTGTGGAGGGACTACATCTCGTGGTTCATAAAGAAATAAACATTATCTTATTTTATTTAGTTGTAGTTTTATTTAGAATAACTTTTTTGAACAGAAACGAAAGTAAGGTCAAATTATTAATATATTAATTCAAATTAGAATATTGGGAAAATCTGGTACAAATGTTGAAATACTCATCAAAGTTTTCTACAAGAACGCCACTGTCACTAGGAAATATTTTCCAATTTAGAATAAGTTGAATATAAAACAATAAACTATAAATACATAAATATATAAAAACATAAAACTATAAAACAATACTATGAAAATTTTGTAAAACAATTCTTAAGTATAAAAATATCATGATCTGACAGGTGTTAGCAATTAATATTATGGGCCAAAAAAAAAAAAATAAAAAAAATGTAAAAGACCTCTTTACGATCTCCATTTGGCTAGACTAAATTCTATCTCATAATTTTTGTCAGACTGAATTCAAAGCGAAGACCCTGGAATAAAAGTTGTAAATAATTTTATATTATATTAATTTCGTTCAAAATGAAATATAAATGGTTTTATATTTCTTTCTTTTCATACTAATTTGAGGTTGAACGAAAAAAAATAATAATAAAACGTAATCAGAACCTTGGGAAAAACTTTTTACTGAGATCCCTTCCGTATCGTGATCTGGCCATCTTAGTCGTTTTAGCCACGGCGGGCGGGCTTCTTCGACTCATCCTCCCAGAGGACAAGGCGGCCAGACGTACGTCATTCTACTTCCACGAGAACATCCACTCTGGACAGCAACCACAGTTTTTTTTTTCTAGTTTGCATATTTTTTGTGTTCAATTAATTTTATTTTGCAATAGTGTTAAGCTTTCTTTTTTTTTCTAGTTTGTATTTTTTTTTGTTCGATTAATTTTATTTTGAAATTGTGTTAAGCTTTCCTTTTTTTTCTAGTTTTTATATTTTTGTTCCTTTTATAATCTTTACTTATTTGAAAATAGAAAAATAACAAAATTCGACTATTCCTTTCTTTTCTTTTCACGGTTGGGCTAGTAAAGGTTCCTTTCGAACCCCTACCCGCCGTAACACTGTGAAAGGAAAGTCGAAAAAATATTAATTTTTATAATATGTTCCTAGGAAATTGAAGGTTAAAAAGTTAAAATTCGTAACGACAAAAAGCAGCACTGGACGACTAGGTTATGCCAGTTTTTAAGATTTTTTCAGTTATTTAGAAATGCCATAAGAATCAATCACTTTCTTCTATCTAGCGAATTATTAATCAATGTTACTTTATATTTTTTCTTTCGTAAGACAAAATTAAAATTACTTAATGATGAATTTATAGTTGAGCGTGAATTTACATAATGAGAAGATGGTTGGGGGTGCGGTGAGTGAAGAACACACATAAGTAAAACCTTATTTATTGGTGCTAACGTTTCGGTCAGAAGTTGAAGTCACAAAAAAAAAAAAAATAAAAAAAAAAAATAAACCATTACAACCAATGAATAAAAGCATGTACAGATTTCGGTATATACTTTTATTCATTGGTTGATATGTAGTCTTTTCTTCTTAGCTCTAACAAAGGTTTGAATGGTTAATCAAAAGTTTTTCATTTTGTGGGACCGCTACTCAATGAAAAAAGTCAACATCCTAGGCCATATTCGAAACTGCACCACCAATAAACATCGACTCGGTAAGACTGTGTCTTAACCACTGAGCTCAGAGGACAGCCCACCCCAACCATCTTCTCCTCATTATCAAAATTATCTATAATTGGAGAAGTTTGTCGGGGGGTGCGGTCAGCAAACTTTATGTCAGAACGACATAAATAAACCAAACCATGTTTATTTATTTATTAGGCATAAAATAAATAAATATGGTTTTGTTTATTTATGTTGTTCTTTGCTGACCGCACCCTCCGACAAACTTCTCCAATCATTAATCTACGGTCAACTATCTACACCTCAAAATTACCTGTAGATGAAATAACTCTTTTTAATATAATTTTGATATGAAAGTTTGATTTTTAAGAACGTATCCTTTTTTTTTTATTTTGAAAATTAAGTTTAGTTATTATTAATATTTTCGTTTCTATTACTTTTAAAATTATAACAGATGTATTCGACTTTATTTGATAGTATATACCCCGAAGCATATCAAACCCTAAGCTCCTAGCTTCGTAGTTGTAATATGAAGAACGCGAGAAGTCTCATAAAAATTTATGAGATCTATACACTTTCTACGCGGTGGTCATTATTTCCTTCTTTTGAGCTGATGGGCTCCATCATAACAACCGGAATGGAATAAAGAAAACCTAAAAGTAAAAGTAAAAAAAAGCCATCAACTGTAATCCTCAACATGCCCATTTTTACCGAGAAAAAAAATATAAACATTTCATGTTTCCAACCAATGATGGCCACAATCTGTACTTTTTTTGAGTTACAAGAAAAATAACAACACAACAGTAATTGCAATGGTAAGAATTCAATTACATCATGCGATTAAATGAAAAGATGGAACACTTATGACAACAATAATGTCAGAACAAAACTCTCGCAGTATTTTAGCCTTAGCGTCAAATCTATCTTTAATTATTCAGTATCTTATTTTATTATCTTAAATATTCAGATATGACAACAGTAATGTCAGAACAAAAATTACTCTATAAAACAATCAAGAGCCAAAAAAGAATAACAAACGAATTCCAATGCATTTCATGTATTTTAGTGAGTTATTATAAATAGAAAAGCTTAAGTTCTGATAATTACTGAAAGGTACTGGGAAAAAACCAAAATCACTCTACACATTAAAAAAAAAAGTTAAACAAAAGTTGTTCCTTAAGCGGTGCTTAACCAGTAAGTATTACTAAAAGTACTATTTAATTATCCTCTGGTATATAAATTACTAATAAAAATATAAGGATTGACCGCGTAATTTCTACATAATGTAGTAAATTCCGATACTGCGGTATGATTCTTCAGTACATTATGTCTTATTCTATAATTATAGGATGGCCAGCGTATCAATTTTCTTTAATTACAATTTTTGACCAGTTTCTCAATACTAATATGAAAAATAGCTACTCTACAATTGAACAATATTTAAAATTAATTTTGAGTTAACCGAAGAATTTAGGAGATTATAGGTACTTTACCGGGGAAATATAATTCAGGTCCATAGCATTGTGGCGAATAAGATGGGCGTGTAAGGTTGTTGGGCTTGGTAACGAACGGATCCTTAAAATCCTAATAAACACCGAAATGTAAACGTCCGAGGAGTAGGCCAAAGCGTGGGTGGGAGGATTGCGTTGAAACTGATTTAGTAGATCTCAGTTTGTAGGGGTGTCACTGAAAAGATGTATGGGCATCGAAGCTTGAGGTTCCCTTAATTATTATTACTGGATTCAGGCGCATGTTTTTATTTTATTTATTATTTTTTTAATTAAATATTAGAATTTCAAAAGGATGATTAGCTGCACGGTAGCTGATATTTTTTCCAGAAAGCTTTCCTAGCTTAATAAATTTAAAATACAATTAATTAGAAAATTATATATTTTTTTAAAAAAGTACGATTCTTAATTAAAAATTCATTGCTTTCAGCCACAGTGGGCCAGCTTTTCGGCCAGTTTAAAATCAAATAGAGCCAATTGGTCAACAGCAATCCATCTCAGCTTTCACACCAATCAGGGTACGGTGGTTGGAATAGTATAGGAGCCGAGGATAAAAAATCCAATTATTTCACCCTATTTTTTTCTTATTCTAACAAAAACTATGTGTAATTACTAGTCAAAATTGATAAATCTGCCAAGTATAGGTAGGGGGGCTAAAAAATGGTGGCTGTTTCAAAATGATTCAAAAAATTAATTTTTCATTCGGAGCTCTGTATCATTAAAAAAACTACCCACAACACCAGAAAACCTAAGAGAACGTCATTTAAAGTAGAGTAAATTTTCTAATATATGAGCCCTAATAAAGCTATTTACGTGCAATAGATCTCGAGATATAGCTTTGAAAAAGTAAAATTTCATAATGTACTAAAAGATCAGTAGTAAGTGAATTTATCTTGAGAAATCAATATCTCAAAACCCAATCCATTTACAAATGTCTATTTTAAGAAATTTACTCTACTTTAAATGGTGTTCTCTTAGTTTTTCTAGTATTGTTAGTAGTTTTAATGTTATAAGAGCTTCGAATGAAAAATTAATTGTTTTTTAACTTTTGAAACAGCCTCCATATTTTATTCCCCCTACCTATACTTGGCACAATCATCAATTTTGGCTTGTAATTAAACATAGTTTTCAAAAAATAAATAAAAAATTGGTGTAAAAAACTACCTTTTTCTCCTTTGGGGGTCTTGTACTGTCATGAGTTACGGGTTTTAAACCTTCACGACTCCATTTCTTCCCTCCTGAATTATTAATCATAACAATTTTTTTTTTAGCTGGATTAATTTCAAATTTACAATGGACTCTCCTATGAAAGAATTCATTACCGTTTGAACCTTTCCTGGACTACGGAATTATACTTATTCGAATTATCTGAAAAAAAAGAGACGATCTAAAGATTTAAATAAATTCCTTCAAATCTTAAGAAATATATAATGGGTGAAATGATTTGTCTTTATGAATCATTCCTTACACCAGATCCTATTTTATTCCTTTCTATATTTTTCCTCAACTAACAATGTAATACAATACTTAATGCGGTATGATCTATTCAAAAGCAAGTCTGCAACAATATGGGTTGAGGAGAGAGCCGTAGAATGAACTAGTTGGAAGGAAAGTATTATTGTACATGCAAGGTGGTAATATTCCCAGTATTACTGATGCCTTGAGGAATAAAATTTCTAGCTCTTTAATCGCGGTTTATTCATCAGTAAAAATTAACCGAGCAAGTCCAAAACAAGAAACTTCTAATGTTTCATATACAAACGTTTTTGTAATGGTAGCATTCAGCATTTAAGCATTTAAAAACTTATATCTGGAGATAAAATTAAATATCTGCTATAGCTTATGTGTTGGGTTGATTTTTATTTTATTTAACAAATAATTATATACTAATTATGACCTAATTGACTTTGTGGACGATCCCAAAAAG
Organism: Halyomorpha halys; assembly: GCF_000696795.3. Lineage (NCBI taxonomy): Eukaryota > Metazoa > Arthropoda > Insecta > Hemiptera > Pentatomidae > Halyomorpha > Halyomorpha halys. Next base: position 2,342,023 of record NW_027116348.1, on the reverse strand, counting down.
GTACATAGATTAAATTATGTACAACAAATTTACATTTTTATTGTTAATGTAAGAATGGATGTCGTAATTACTTTTAAACATCGTTTTAACTATAACTAAATTTCAATTCATCGTTCATTAGCAATAAATACTTGGTTTGAATGTTTATTATTGCTTTACTTGTTTGTTTACTTTTGGACAAAGGTAACAATTTTATATATTTTAATTTTAGGTTAGATTATAAGTTAGCAATAGATAAATATATAAAGCAAGAGCGTAGAAATAATTAAAATAAGATAGTATAGGGCCTTAGTTAAGATTGTTCTTTTAATTTGCAATTAGGCTAAGTAAAACTGTATTTAAATAAATATAAAAAAACAAAATTTTATTCATGTATATTGGGGTGGTTTGGCGTTGTGAATATGTGAGTTAAAACAGTATTAATTAAACCTTTATTTTTTATTTAATTATGATTTAATTATATTACAACTGTAACATTCTTTCTTTGTATTCTGTATTTTTCTTTCTTAATATTTTATTTCGTAACTTAGATATCGTACTTTAATTAAAATAAACATTGTTAAAAAGAGAATTTCTTCAAAACATATTTTAAAAAGATGTTTTAGGAAAACAGATTGAATTAAAAACTGTTAAAAAATAATAATAATAAGACATAAAAGCATCAATAAAGTTATTTTTCATGAAAATATAAATTGAAGTGCTATTTGAAATATGACGAACCTAAACTGATTTATCGGCTTAATAATCAAAGCTAGAAAAAGTGGCTGAACAGGAGAGGACATTTTAAATTTTGTGTTTTAACACTTAGTTTCAGCAAATTATTATTTATAAAGTCGAATCTAATATTTCTATGAGTATTTAAAAAAGGAATGAAAACTTTTTAGTACTTACTTATTTAAAAAACATACAGCATAAATATATTTTAAAAATTAATTTATTGTGAAAAATCGAAAGATTCAATTATTGCACCATTTTTTCATATTAGATAGAACAAAAGACGCATATGGACCTTTATTTTCTATTTTTTAATCGTTAAATTATTTCTTTATAGGACGGTGAAAGTTAAGAATAATAAGTAAGGTTTGTTCATTAATCTGAGTCTTAAAAGGCATCATATAATAATTTAAAAATTTTCTAATTTGTTTTACTCCATAATTATTCACTGAAACTAAATTGTAGGTATTCTACGTCTGAAAAATTGAGGTCATTGCTTTAAAAGGGCTCTATTTTAAATTCAATTTAATCCATTAAACTAAGTTCATATTAAATCAGTTGAGGAGAATTTAAAATTCAGATTCCATGCATTAAGGTAAAGCTAACCGATTTATTATGATCGTTTCGTAAAATATTTGTTGTTTTTTTTTCGCTGTATTGCTATACTAAAATTATTTGCGCCTATTAGCTATCTTACGGCACGATTCCATAAACTAAATACTTATAAATAAACCACAGTTGTTAGAATATTTAAGATTAAAGCGTGTATTGTTTTTTAAAGCCTAGAAGCGTACATGATTAATATGAGACTAAAACCATAGTCATATTTTACACTGAAATAATTCTCTAACGGCTCCTGTCTCAATGTCTGTGAATGATAATACAATTGTTGAAGTTCACTAGCAAATAAAATTATAATATTTCGAAAAGTAATGACTTTGAAGTCCCGGACCAAGAAACATAAACCTCCTGATATATTAACTTAATATTTGTACTGAAGGCGCATTTGTATGTCCTAGATAGAGAAGAATATTGATTTTTTTTGGGAGGGGAGGGGAGGGGAAGAGTAAAAACACGTTAATAAACACTAGCCCATTCAAAGCCTGTATATTCATAAACAGCTCTGCACGATAGAATAAACAAAATTATGTTTGAACTCAATTACGAGACAAATTACCATATTATGTAAGAAAACTCCACAGGATTTTTTTTTATATAAGCACGACCAAGTGTGGAGATCCAAGACCGCGCACGATGTACTACGGAAATAAATCGTGCGTTTCTTGACATGGTTTTCATAGGGTGGGTTCGACACTTACAGGCCTATTTTTGTGAGTGCCACCAATTGGGTGACGGGCCTCATAAATGTCCGTGGCAAGGCTGTGATGCGCTTGAAAATCTCCCAGACAGGGCCGGGGCCTCGAACTCACAACCTTTGGATTGGTAAACAGGCGCGTTGCCTACTGGAGGTTAAATGGTAAAACCTTGAACCATTTAGTAGAACAACACCCTGTCTTGGTAAACCATTTTGGCTAAACCAAATAAAATCGGCTGTATGATTCATTCAAGCATAGAGGTTTTATTTTCCCTTTTTACTATACTTAGTTCATTTGAGTTACAGTCGACTCCATTCATACCAGAAAATTTTAATTAATTCCGGTAATATCCCCCAAACATTTAATCCGGGAAATACTTGAATTAAACAAAAGTATTTGCACATCTAATTTTTAGATTGTACTGGAAAATATAGGTACATTTTAATTTTTTGAAAGTACATTTTAAAAAATACAAATAAAATAAATAGAATGGCAAACAAAATTTTTAAAAAATACTGAAATTAATGAGACAAAAAAATACTTGCACACTTGCTTTACCTAAGATAAGAAGTATGACTGAGTTTTAAAGTGCAAATTTTCCAGTTCTTTTCTGATCCCCCTCTGTACCGTGACAGATCCTTAATTACCCATATATTTTATAATATTTTTGGTGGTTCTTGAATGATTCGAAACCGGTATAGGGCCTATGTCCCATTAAGGCCAAATTCTGAAAAATAATACAAAGATGGGGTTATTAAAAACAAAAAAGTGAGTATCTGTTTACTGTAAACATGATATCATAACAACAAGAGGCTAAGGAAAAACGGGCTCTGGTGTTTACTAGTATAGCTTTGAAGTCAAAGGGAAAAGATCGTTGATATTTTTGAGCTAAGTTCTCATATTTCTTGTGAATGATATATTCAAGCTATCTGGTAGCCTGTTGATGATTTCAATAGCTAAGGATTTCTACTTTCAGGATATTACTATGACCTTGTTCATATTTCGTTTTTTTTTTAAAGGAAGTACTTCATAAAAAAAACAGGGGGTTACCCTAATATGAAATATCTATTCCAATGTAGGCCATCCCAGGACTCACTACGTTTCCTGTCGATTTCGAGCATATTTTTTTATGATAAAAATGCTGTTTTGTCAGAAATTGATAGTTTATTAACTTATTTAATGTTTCTTTCTGTGCAAATGGCTTCTCTACGAGTTAAAAAAAAAAGAGAAAACGGACAGAAAGGTAACTGAAAAATACATTGAAAGCGAAAGGAGGAATGTCATTCTTCAAAGCAACTGAGCTGATTAGGGTCCCGAGACGACACAATTTTATTCCAACTATATCCAAGCCAAAACGAAATAAGTTGGCTGTGCAGGCCTAATTTTGAAGCCCTGGCCTTTATACGGAAAATTCCATCTAAACTTCCTTCTAAATTGATTGATTTAATTAGTTTATTTTCATAGTTGATTGATTACTCTATGTACAAGCAAAATTTCAGGCCAATTGATTGGATAGTGAGTGAACTACAGCTGTTCAAACCTTTCAAACCTTAGGTAGGCCCTATTTAGACTACCTACCTTAAACAAAATTCAAAATTTATTAAATATTAAATTTGTTAATTAAAAAAAATCAGATATTGTTGTGATTTAAAATGCTCCCTGAATACTTTTTCTTTAATAAATCATTAATTACTACATCGAAAATAAAAGTAGAAGATTAAAAATGAAAAAAAAAATACAGGATTTTTCTCGGAAAAGTTATGTTTAAACGATCAAGTTGTATACTTTTTTTCAAGAAGGGTTTACACATGTTTAGGGTTTAATGTGCTGTTAAAGCATATAAAAGCAAGGTCGTTGGAGCCTGGTGACACTTTGAAATGCTAATTTCCGTAAAAGAGGGCACTTCACCACTTCCAAACCAGAGGCAATTTCTCTCCCTGCTTCAAGTATCATGGCCATCAAACATAAATTCACTAATGCGAAAATGATACTTGTGGGTTCGTTTACACAATATAATCATATATTTGCTTACTTTTGTCATGAAAAAATAAAGAATAATACCGACAATAGGTAATATTTAACGTTTAATAAAAGTAAATGACAAAAAAGGATATCATAATGTTTAATTTATTTATTTTTTAAATATTTCTCTCATTTATTAAAAAATGATATCTCCCTTTTCATATTATTGAGATTCCTGATTTTAAGTACCAGTAATATTATTTAATTTTAATTCATTAATAGTCTTACTAACAATTCTCCCAATTCTTTTCCTCAACACACACAAACATTTGGTCCACCAAGCGGTGGAATTAAAAAACTCATGTAAATAATCTGTTAAAATTATTATTGCTATTGACTCTTCAATATTACATTAATTTTTTTTAAATTTCTTGACACGATGTTTTAAACGAAAATGATGGAGAAATAAACTGAAACGCTTGAGTTGAGATTGGTGACCAGACCGGGTTTATACATTATACAAACAGAAAACTATACGTATTAATTCTAATTTAATAACCTTAAAAAATTTGTAAATCTCTCTCTAAATAATTTTTAAGCTGAAACAGAAATAATAACTGAATACCGTTTTCAATATGCAAAGTTCAAAAAAATATATATTTTTTTTTATTTATATATGACAATTTACAACTGTATTTACATAAAAACACATTAAGTAAATTTGATATAATATAAAAATGGAGTGATACAGGCATGTAGAGAAACATTGGTAGCACTCTAAAATATAAATTTAAATGCGTCTTACATTGTGTTATAGCTATACACTATATAATTGTGGGAACCAATAAATATGATTGAAAGAACAAAAGTTTTTGAATGTGATGTTATGCATCTTCTAAATAAAATAGCGAAAAAATGTATATATTGCGAAAAAAAATTATCATATGATTATAAATTTATGTAAATCTAATGTTTTAAAATGATAAAAGCAAATGATCAACTGAACTAGTATAATATAAAAAACGAAATACAGAGTGAAAGTTGAAAAATGGCTGTAAGAAGTGGCAGTTGGTTAAAAAGTGGCAGTTCGTTACAAAGAGAAAAAATTAAAGTATTGATACAAACTTTTTTTTTATAATTTATTTATTGACATTTACGACTGTACATAAAATACAACAAGTAAATTTGAAGTAAGATTATAATGGTATGATACAGGCATTTAATATAATACATATGATACATTTTTACAATATAAGGTCTAGAGGTCATCTTCTTTTCAGACACCTCTGAGGATTGTCAAGAATGGAAGAGGAAGCAAGGTTTGAAACTAGTGGGTTTGAGTGGTTAGGGAGTTTGTAATTGAAGGATTGATATCAGGTTCGGCCTAGATCGGTCACATAAGGAACATTTAGGTCTTTATGGATGATTTTATTTGTGACAAAGTTAAGGACCATCGAGGATTCTATGAAGGATTTTGGATTGTATGCGAAAGGAATTCAAAGGGTTAGTATATCCAAATTTATTCTCAACTCTGTATATCTAGATAGGCATTATTGTCATGTAGATCAGTCTTTTGTAATTAATTAAAGTTTAGACCGTTTGTCTAGTAAGTGCTGGAAAAGTATTGACGTGCAATTTCCTTTCTTTATAGTCATGTGTGAAGATTCCAAGTTAGTCGTTTGTCAAGATGTAGTCCATGGTAGTGGATCTGTTCTACAGGGGTAAGAGCAACATTATTGAAGTATGCATACAAACTAAACTCATAAATAAACATTAGATGTTCATTATATGAATAACAGTCGGAACGACGAACTGTACCTTTTTCAAATCAGGAATATAAACATCTTATTTTAATAATTAAATTTTATTAAATTTATTCAATTATAGGAAAATATAATTTTATTCCGTTGGAGGCCCATGGGTTCCGCAATTGTTTTATTAAAAATCAGACCAGGAAAATAAATACCATATTTGACCAAGCAGCCCGCGCATGCACTGGGAATACGAAATACAAGAGTTAAAAGAATTGTTTTGTATTAAATTACAACAAGTAGTTTAGAAACTAGTTACAACGAAGAAACACTAATAATCCTATAAATATTCAAACAATAAATTCGAAACTAAAATAATTAAAAATTATATGCCATTACAAATTTATTATTTATTCGATTTGTTTATACTTGCTCTTAGTAAAAAAATACAGTAATTGTATTTCGGAGAAATATAATTTTATATTTGTAGAACAAAGTAAACTATATTAGGACATGATTCCATTTTATATTTATAACTATACAAGAATCATGTTCGGTTATCAACAATTACTTATCGATGATAAGAATATCTTTACCCACAAAAATAAGAACGAGGTTAGAAGGCCACTAAACCAAAATATATTCTTTCTTTGGCTCGAAGCTGGAACGTGCCTATGAATCCAACTAAGGAATTGGGCTTTGAGTATTTTTCCAGATATACTGCGCAGCGTGAACCTGCGATGATTTTATTAGTCTAAAAGGATCCCAAACCTGACCATTAGTGTGGTTCGACTATAACCTGGAAAGTAGGACCATTTATTTTTCAGCCCAATCATGAAATTATTGTTGATTTTTGTAATATATTGTTGATATTGTCTCATCATTTATCATTCATGCGTATTGTAAAACGATAAAGACAGAAACCAAAATTTCTTCTCATCTTTTAACAATCAGGATGCAAGACAAGTTACAGAAAATTGTTCAAAACGTTCCTGTGCTTTACAAACCCTTTTAAAATTGTATTTTAACATAAAAGTTCTGTTAATATTAGTTCTCGCTAAATCTATTTTTAAAATGTTCTTATTATGAGAATTCCAAATAAAAGAATGTTACGGTGACGGTTTTGAAATTTTTTAGGTTTGAATTTTTTTAGAAAAAAAAAAAAAAAAAGAATGTTAAACTGAGAAGAAGGTTTTGCAGTACGGATCATCTATTGCTGTCACCGTCTTTCCAGGGTGCTACAGTGTGTTTCCGGATGTCGTCCCAGTCGCAGACTCTTCTCGAGACTCCTGGACTCAAAGGAAACACAGGTTAGTGTCTAAATGATTGAATTTCATACTTTTGCCCCCCGAAGTACTAAAAAGACCAAGAAGTGGGTCCTCTATGGCTTTGATCTCAGAGAGGTAGCCAGTGACCCTCCCCAGATTTAAATTCATCAGACGTCTCACGAAGACACTACCTAGTGGAGACCGACAATAGAGACACCTCATACAACTAATTACCGAACATCACGTGAAAATCACCGACATCAGAAACCTCGGGGCCATCGACCCCGTGCGACTCAGTGTCTCTCCCTTCAAAGAGGATGGTTGCCCGGGTACAATGCAAGCGTTGCCAGCAATATGGCCACACGATGCGCTATTTCCACCGTCTAGTGGTATGCCCGAAGTGCTCCTAAAAGCATGATCTAACCTAGTGCCCCATGACAGGACCGCCCAACTGCACAGTATGCAACAAAGAAGGGCATATGGCCCCATCAAGAGAGTGTCCTACACGGGTAGACCTTATGAAACGCAGAGCTAAGAAGGAAGACCCAGCACCTCCACCTCCACCAGTGCAACCCAGAAGGCAGCACCCCAGTAGGAACGTCCAGAGTAACATTGCGTTCTTCTCGCGAACTGTTATGTGGATCAACAGCCCGTCAGCCACAACAACCGCCGACCCAGCCTGCTCCGGTGACCAATGCCTCTAATATGCCAGTTATAGAACAATTATGTGCCCGCATGGACCAGATGATGGGTATGGTGACGACGCTGCTAGACATGATGAGCAAGATTCTCGCTCGTCACTGTGATCGATCACCTGGTCATCAATTACAACGTCAGAGGCTGAAACCGAAGCAGGCTGAAATAGAATTACTACTACAGCAACATAGACTATCAGTGATGGCACTTACTGACACGATGCTCACCTCAACATCACCACGAATCTACTTCCGGGGACATACGATGTATCGAGAGGTCTGTCTCCCAGGAGCATGTGAGGGAATTATGATTCTAGTCAGGAAGGACATCCCATCTAGAGGCATACCGAACCCTGTGAAGACTACCGAGGGTACTCCCCACCTGGTCTCGGTGGACGTCCGTTTTAAGCATTGTTATACTTTCACTTGCGTGTAGAGGAGGTCTAGGGCTGGTCTAACTACTGCTGCAGCATGCCCAGGCGATGAGTCGTCGTGTCGTGCTGGGTGATCTAAATGCCCGACACAGTGCCTGGTTGTGTAGCAGTAATAATCCATTAGGAATCTATATTACCAAGACCAGGCTGGCCCTATTTCACCCGGGAGTACACACATTCAGACACGCAGGTCGCCCCTCATGCACGTCAACACTCGACCTACTACGTGGTCATTGACTGCCGGGTGTTGCCCTACGGACCATTGGACCACAGGCCGGTGCTCTATATCTTCGAAGGCGAGCTCGTCACACCACCTGCGATCAAATACCTATTGCATGAGGCTAATTGGAAGGGATATAGGTCGAGCGTTGTGGAAGACCTACCAGCCATAAGCAGAGAAGACCTATAAGCCATTCACCAATACCATACACCGGACGAGGTGGACTCAGCGGTTGAGATGATCACCAACACCATCAAGAGGGCACCCAATAGAAACATCCCGAGGTTCACTCGAGTCCCCAACGCCATCAGAAAGCCACCGAAGCACATCCTCGCTCTGATTGACCAACGAAAAAACCTGCGCAATGTCTTCATGCGTGCGGTGATTACAGCTTAAAACCCGCCATCAACGCTACCCGGCAGATCGCATCGGTCATGTAAGACTGGAAGATGGGGCTGTGGCATGACCAGCATCGAAGAACCCACGATGATCACAGAGAGTTCTGGAAGCTAGTCAGAACCTTCATTACCACGAGGAGGACTGTACATCTCACCGATGGGAATGATCTGATGACGTCGGGTGAGCAGGCTGCCCTCCTGGCCTCTAGCTATGCAGCGGGGGATGCTCGTCGGACGACTAGTGCTCCTCGACCACCACCGAGAAAACCTTAGGAGCCCCGTCGAGTCCCTGCGTCGTACCAAGGGAAACAAATCCTCTGGACTCGACGAGATCCCAAGTGTCCTAACGAAGATGCTTCCCAGGAAGGGTAAAGCCTTCCTGCTGAACATCTACTCGTCCGTGAGGATATTGTACTTCCCAACTGCCTGGAAGCGCCCGATCATCCTCCTCTCGCGCATGAGCAAGTTCTTCGAACGCCTCATACACGACCACCTCATTTTCCATGAGTTCCAGTTTCCATAAATAAACAAAAGAATATTTATTTATTTTATGCTGATGTTTCGACCTGAGTTTTGAACCGCTGGGGTAGCCTGCTCGTCTTGCCCTTCTGAAAAGACATGACGATGGCATCCGTCTTAGTCGGGTTAACCCTGATGCCATCCTTCTTAAGATGGTGGCACAGGCGGCTTGTGCGTGGAGGGCCAGTTCAGCTGTCATGCTGGAGGCGTAGACTCCTATATCGTCGGTGTAGACTGCTACCATTGGGTGTCGATGTTTGATGGTAACCACTGGCGCCATGAAGACTATAAACAACAGAGGTCCCAGCACAGACCCTTGAGTCACTCCGCAGGTGGTGGAGGCTGGAGGCGACAAATCTCCCCCAACCCTAACTGTTAAAGCCCAAAATTTTGATTTCTGTTTAGGTTAATTTTTTTGGCAACTTTCCAAGTGACTTTTAATTTTGTTAGTTGTAAGTTTATGTTTATTCATTTATTTTTTTTAACTATAAGTAATTTTAATTTTGTAAATAAAAATAACGGATATAAGGAGGTTCCACGTTTATAAATACATTGCGGAGGTGTAACACGTGCGGAGCAATACCGAAGGCAGTGGTGCCAGTTCCTATATAACCGCGGATGAGGCAGTTGGCAGTGAAGATTTAGATAGCACTGGAGCGATGTTAGTTGGGCTTTGGCACGGCGTAAGGAGAGACGCACTGCTTCACGGACGCTCCACCGCCATTGTTTTGTTGACTCTTGTTTGTTGGAGCTATTGGAACCTTTTCACCGACTCACCGGCAGTCACCACTGTTCAGTCTACAGTTTTTTGGAGTCGTCGGGTTGCCCGGTAACCTCTCTCTCACCAACTCGCCAGCGGTCATCATGGTCAACCAACTCTAGACTTGTGATGTTGTTGTGATATGCGCATATCGACCCCACGGCCATCTGTGAGTGACTTTATGTTCTTCCTTCGAGTTTCATGTTTTCTTTTTTTGCTTTAATTAACTTATTATTTCTAGTGTAAATAGAATTTTTTTTTGTTTATATATGTATCAAAATATGTTTATCCTTTTACTCCACGATTCACTATCTTTTTTTTGTAACAACATAACAGTTCATTTTTTTTTTTTGTTTATATTTTGATTAATTAAATTTTTGTATCACTTGGAAAGTTATTTTTTTATTATTTCATTTTCTTAATTATGTTTTTTATGTGATATTTATTTCAGGTCCTCACTTATTTTTTTTGTTTATTTTATCTCGAACCAGCAAACATTTCCCTCTGGGGAAGAGGTCGGTTATTCACATACGAAATACCCCTCGCCCCAACACTAACCATGAATTATCTTTCGCTGAGCTAGTTCCTGACCAATCAACATAGGGCGGCGGGAAACCGTAACTCCTCCAGCCGACGAAGTAGTAGCGGGAGGGATACGCTCTCAAAGGCTACAGTCCACCGAGATGAAGCCAGTCGCATAGTTATTCTTCATTCGCTCTATGGTGTGAGCCAGCAACTTCACCAGATGATGGTCACATGAGACATCACGTTGAAAGCCGGTTTGCTCGGGTGGTATCACAGCCGCCTCCCTGCAGTGCTCCATGAGGTGGTCGTGTATGAGGCGTTCGAAGAACTTGCTCATGTACGAGAGGAGGATGATCGGGCGATGGAGAGTCCTCCGTCTTCCCTGGCTTGAGTAGTGGCACCACAATGGCACGCTTCCAGGCAGTTGGGAAGTACGATATCCTCATGGACGAGTAGAAGATGTTCAGCAGGAAGGCTTTACCCTTTCTGGGAAGCATCTTCAATAGGACACTTGGGATCTCGTCAAGTCCAGAGGATTTGTTTCCCTTGGTACGACGCAGGGACTCGACGGGGCTCCTAAGGTTTTCCCGGTGGTGGTCGAGGAGCACTAGTCGTCCGACGAGCATCCCCCGCTGCATAGCATGAGGCCAGGAGGGCAGCCTGCTCACCCGACGTCATCAGATCATTCCCATCGGTGAGACGTACAGTCCTCCTCGTGGTAACGAAGGTCCTGACCAGCTTCCAGAAAAAAAAGAAAGATTGGCTTTGGCGGCAGCCAGCCAATTTCAATCCATCAATTTTGTATTTGTTTTCAACAAAGAAAAATAACGAAATACCTTTCATTTCAAGAAAATTCAATATTGAAACAATAAATCCCGGTAAAACTTTCGAAAAATTATAAAATTCATCACACCCAAATTCAACTCCAGATCTGTAATCAATAGTGAAACAGGGTGTCAGTACCTGTCTACCTTCAACAGGACTCTGGCAATAAGAGGAGAAAAAGCCATTTTTGTGAACAGAAAAAGCATTAACAAGAAGGCATATTTGTATACCGCCTAATACGATATTTCAGTGTCAGAAAAACTATTAACCCATGTATTTCTGTCCATATAAGAACCAACGGGAATATTTGGTCCGACTGTGCAGAAAAAAGTGTAGAAATTGGAAGAAGGATACAAAAAAGTAATTGTAACGTCATCCAAATCTACTAATAGTGAATTATATGAGTCATTTTCAAAATCAGAGATCAAGCCATACGAAGGAGTTCAACAATTTCTTTTAATTATTGATTGTAGGGGAGGCACATTTTTATATTAATTTTGTTAATCTCATAAATGTTTCATTTATTGATTTCTTTTACAATTTATTGTTTCTAGGCACGATTAACTGGCATTAAGTTCACAGTTCTTCTAGTGAAACGCTTTTATTGTTTAGTAGTAAATTTTATTCTATACTTATACGAATAATAATGACAAATAAGTCTTTTATAAGGTTTTTAGTCTTTAAAAACTTTCATTTCCAATTTATTTAAACTTAATAATGTATCTTAATATATAAAAATAGACATAACTAAAAAAAAAAGTTATTCACCCTCCACGGACTCAAACCCGGCTTATAACGACGAGGAACATCAATCCGTTGCTGCTACGCTAAACCCTTACACCTTTTGCACCCTTGCAATCGTTTGCTAAAGAAGTGAATTTATCGAGTGAATTGCATCTTCAATTGAAAATACCTAAAAAAATATTGAGAAGTGGCCCCTTTAACAATTTATCTTCATCACCAGAGAAACTAAATCTACCATCCTACAAAATATGAAGCGAATCCGTGACCCCAAGACCTTGCACTCTCTTTGTAAGTATTTTATAGTATTTCACTTATTGTTGAACGTTACATGTTGACAAGAACTAAGATGAATCTGCCGGTAAGCCTTGTCAGCGTTTACTAGCTTGAATTCATAGATTTACCAAACTAATTTGAAAATTTTAACAAATGTGATATATATACTTATTAGGTTTTCAACATTTTTAAAAGATCGTTACAAAATCTAACTCCCTCCCCCTCTTCCTCGCCATTTTTCATCGTATACTGGATGTGTATTTAAAACGCATCCAAAAAATTGCATTGGCAATATTTCCGACCTGATTGATTGCGACCAAACAATTGTTGGCAGTAATAAATTTTCCAGAAAGAGGTTTTCACTCGAGCCATGTTAACGGCAATGTGTAGCTGCTTAAATTCAACTAGGTAAGTACTTGAATTTTTTGTACCCAATACTAAATAAAATATGCATTCACATATTAACAATTATATGGTATTTAATTTATATAAGGAGTAGAAAAATTTACAATTTTCTTATTGAGTTCCATAAAACAAAACAATTTTACATTTTTTTTTCCTGTTGACATCGAAACTTAACCTCACAATAATTCCATCCCTCTTTACGATCTAATACACTGTTGATCACTGTGCTCTTCTGTCAGTGTCTCTCTGTATAAATAGAATCAAGAATTTTCATTAGAGGTCAGGTATATATTGTGTTGATTCATTCCCCTGTAATAACCTTAAACTGCCGTCTCTTTGGTGCTCCAAATCCCAACCTTTACCAAAATTAGTATTGACATAGAGCTAGTGATGTATGACTAATAAAAATAAATAAAAAGTTCCCGACATTGAACATATATCTTTCAAAAGGAAATAATTGTAATGTTTTACGAATTATGTTTTTGAGCTTTATAAGCTTTCATTGTAATATTCCATAAGAAACATAGCCAAATCCCATTATTCCAAGTCATAGAATAAGACTTTTGATTGCGATGTTATTAGCTGAAAGAAATTGCGTAAAATGTAATTGGGTGTCAACGAAATTTCAAAGAGGCTGAAGAAAACCTTTAACTTTACAAAAAGTTTTGAATGAACTTATAGAATAAACGTTAGTTCAATGAAGGCTATTCTTATAATATGTTTTAAGGATCATTTCCAAAATCATATGCTTATAATAAAATTCAAATCATCTCTCTGTTATCTGCACCATTTTTTGACTAAAGGCAGTAGGAAATAAGTGAAGATCATAATTTAATTTATTTTATCAATATTTAAGGATAATTGAGTATAAGAAGACTATGTGGACCAAACAGAGGGACAGTACAATCAAGCAGACCGATTATTCTACCCTTTTGCAATATTTACATAAAACTGGAAGATGCGACTTAAGATTAATCGTTAAATATTTAAAAAGCGCCTAAAATTGAAAAACGGTGCGATACTCGCCACTCCCGCCCTCTGAGGTAGTCTTACTCAACTGACAAACAGAAAATTATAGCGAGTATTTTGGTCGATGTATGACATATCATAATCTCACAAGAGATCACTACAAAAAAAAATTCCATCCTTCCCGGCCGGACCCGCCTCACTAAAACCCCCAGAGGTACGGTCCTATACCACTTTTGAATTATTTGCTTAAAACGGGAAGAGGAAACTTATAATATTTTAATCCAGCAATATTAAAAGAGCACCAGAAATAGAAAAACGGAATGAAAAATAAATTTTTCAGGTAAGGTATGACGTAAAATATAAGTTGCGCCAAAATCTTTTTAGAACAGAAATGTTTCAACCCATCGTCAACAGAAACGAATTAATACTCCCCAAAATATTGAAGAAGCTATGATATAAACGAAAATTATTTTTTATCAATAAACCGATGTTTTTAAATAAACGAAACATTCACTTAAAGCATATAGTTTGTAGCGTACTGTGGATCGTATATGAATTTGCTAATCTTAATAATAAGAAGGTCTTAGCATTGGAAACGTAAGCTAAATTTAACACCCATAAATACATTTCCAAAAATTAATTTTATCGTATATATCATTTCAACATATATGCTTTCATTTATAAAAAATTAAATGATTAAAACATTATCAGGGAAAGCGAAAATACGAGGAAAAATACTGGTCTTGAGCTTAGAATAAAAAATACTGCTGTCCTTAAGTTCCCTACTTTAAATATTTAATATAAAAATAATTTGTTAATACTGGCATAAAACAATTTTATTAGTAAATAATATTAAAGTAATTAGTATCCTAAAATAACTAAAGGATTCTGACCTAGATTAGGTAAATAAATAGATACAATTAGATTTTTTTTTGTTCAGAATAAACCTTCCCAGCTCTACAGGGCTAAGTTAGGAAATTAGTGGATGACTAAGACTTGAATAAATGGACAACTATCATTTAAGAGGAATCATGAGCTTAGCTTAAAGTCTTAATCCCTGATTTGGAACATTATCTCTAAATTAAATCGCATTATATCCGGAGCTAAAACTTAGAGACTGATTTTGTATAAAAATAAAATTTTGAGTACAATCGAATATATTAAAACTTGGTAGAAGATATTTAACTAATAATGAAGAAAATGAAGTTAGGAAGCTCTGCAATCTGGAGCGATACGACGGCTCAATTAAACTAATTATTACCATTTGAGTTTTATTTGACCTTACTCGTACCATATTTCATTTATTAATACCCACGATCAATCAGCGATCTTCTAAAATAAAATTCATAATTTCTCAGTTAACTACTCACACTTCGAAGACTTTGAGCCAGTTTTTCAATTAAAGTAAGAACTATAGTTTATTCTTATGCAAATTTTAAAGTTATCGACCACATTAAGTCACCTCGATGTCATTCACGCCATTAATAGGTCTTCAAACAAACCAGCATGTGGATGCCGAGAATTTCAGGAGGGTTAGTTGCAGGATCTAGAATAAGGAACATCGAATGCACAGAAGGAGAAATTGATTGCCTAGTACAGTATTACCGATAGGCTCCACGGAAGATGGTCGCGAAACATCGACTGCTGAAACCTTCCAGACTCTGCCTCGTGCCCCGCTGGAATTGCTGAAACCGCACCACTGGAACAGGAATTACTGGTGAAATCAACAGTTTCCAGCGAGGATTGTAATTATACCCCCATCCCGACGAACAGGGTTTAAGTCAGCTGAGAAACGTGTTGAGCGTGGAGCTCAGAACGTATAATAAGTTTATGAAATATCTCGCCTGTCTAAATAATTGAACTGATTTTATTACATAATCACGGCACCGTGTGTATCTCAATAAAAATTTTGATGCTCTGAAACTCTTGGAAAAAATTAAGAACGATATTCCTTTATATTTAAATCAAATAAATTATGTAGAGGGTCATACAAAAGCTTAACGCAACCTTTTACGACATGAGGTTTAGCTGTATGTTCAGTATTATGAGGGTGTCTGATTTAGATCCAAGGTTTATAAAACTTTTCAGTCTCATTTTAAAAAACCCCCAACAAGACACCGTAAATGACACATTTCGTAACTGAGTCAGATGTCACGCCTTTACTTAACCTCACGACTACCAGTCTACCAGTCAAGATGTGTTGGAGATGGCTAGTTTTGTGGGCTCTTTCTCACCGACTAGCCGGCAGTCACTTATTTACTGACGCTCCGCTTATTCACACTGAGTGATAAATTAACTTTTTTTTTGTTTTGTTAAAGAGCATTGTTTATTTTGTACATACATCCAAATATATTTTTTTTACTTCACAATTAATTCTTTTATTTTTATAACAAAAAACAATTAATTATTTTTTTCATTTGTTTATATTTTAATTTTATTAAATTGTGTATCAGTAGGTATTTTTTATTATTTCATTTTCTTCGTTATTATTTTTTATATTTTGTGATATTTATTTCAGATCCTCCGTTTTAACCAGAACCAGCAAACATTTTACTCTGGAGAAGGGATTGGGTTTTCACTCGCGAAAACCCCTTACCCCAACAGATTTTTAATTCATTTTAAATTTTATCCACGCGAAAAATCATTATCATTATAAAAACTACCAAAAATAATGAACCGAAAGACTGCATTTTAAGTGAACTCAAATAAATAAAAAAAATAGAAAACTTAGGAAAGTGTCTTGACTTCATTGACTTTGTTTTCTCATTAGTGCAATTACATTGAAATAGTTGTTTCAGCATGAATAAAGCCTGAATTTTTCCACTAGAGAGGGTGAAATTCTGTTAGCATAGGTGAAAAATATAATAGTATCATCGAAAATAAAAATAAAAAAACTGATGTTATTACATCCAGACAATAACAAAAAAATTAGGAATATAATTTTTCCTTATCATCTAGAGGTGAAACCACTTCGTACTGCAGTGATATTGATACATTGCTTTAAAAACTTGACCTGGATTAGTTAATCGAAAGGGAGACATACTCATACAAGACAACACCAGACCTCACGTTTCACGACAGACAATAGAGAAACTAAATGAACTGTGTTATAAATTCCTTCCTAACCCAGACTTATCTCCAAGATATTTCCATCTGCTCAGAAATTTTCAAATCTTAATAGAAACATTACTTTCTACTAATTACTATTAGTTGGCACTAATAAATCAGTTTTTACTTATTTTATTTAATAGAAGAAAATTTGGATATACGTTTAGCTTCTATCATACTTATTTCCATTTCCTTATGATAAACCACTCCCTGAAAGTATTTGTTTTTGTAAAGCTGTGCATTAATAGTTAAATAAAAATAGAGCTTTGATGTTATAAAGAAAAATCAACTATTTGTGATCTGGATGCATAGTTTGAACAGTAGTCATTAGCATTGAAAGTTAAAGGTTAAAGTCAATTTATACTGTTACTCTGTATTTTTTATTTTAGAATATGCTCATAAATGTCTTCATGATAGACGAAGAGGGGTTTAAATGAGTTAAAAACTCATAAGACTTCAGAGATGATCCAAGAAACGCAACCCTTGAGTTGACAAAAAGGAAATCCCAAAATAGCGCCCGGGGGGAAGAGATACGATGACTAAGTCTCCATGGCGACTGTGAGCCCAAGCACTGGATGTCTTACCGCTGTGCCCTCAAAGCAACTGGCTTACTATCTTAAAGAATTGCATATTCTCAAAAATTAACTGTTTTCTAGAGAGATAGACAGAAACACCTTAATTAAATACCATTCATAGTGTGTATTGAGGAATGATATCGGCATATAATAGACAATAAATGTAAATCAATCTATCTAATACATGATTCCGTCTGCATGATGCGTAATTTAAAAACAATGTGTCTAAAATTAACATATATTAAAACATGAGAAAATAAAGCTGAGAAAGGAATCTATAAACAACATACACCTACATAAAAATATACTTTTGCTCCATAAACTGACTACACACCTAAGCATGTCCTCATTAATACGAATAGCAACGTTAAACAATTAATCACATTGATTTTAAAAATAAAAAATCATATGTTTTTAAACTAAATAAGGCTATAAAAATATTCATGCTAGGATTTTCTTAAACCAGTTGCTAAAGATATGTAGTGTCTTATCATTTATATATTAAATGATTTAAATTGTGTGTTATCTGTAACCTTCCTTTGTCAATATTAACATATGATATGATTGTTAAATTGCTTCTTATGATATTTGCAAGTGTTAAAAAGGTTGCTATATAAGAGTTGACAAGAAATATAAAGTGTTTTAATGTCTTCTCATTTAATTATAAAGAAATTATTATTAATTATCTTCCTAGATACCGACAGATTACTTGATTGTAAAAGAAACTTCATATCAAAGCACATAAGTAAGTAAGCAGTGCTGCCGATTCTCCCAACCATGATAACAACAAATGCATAACAAACAAAAATTAGTCGTGCCATTATTCTTCGTGAGAATAACACTAGAATTGAGCTTTTTTCAAATAAAATACTTGAAGTTATTTACTTGTTAAACTACTATAAACATATGTATTTTGTAATGGACGAGAGAAAAATTGGTGATGGAAGCGCATGCAAAGGAGGTAAATATCAGAGAGTGGCGGATAAGTCATTAAGTTTCTTTTAATATTTTTAATTGATGGACATTGATGTGGAGTCTGGAGTGTTGTTTGTTTTCTGTGAGCTGAGGTCAGATGAAAAACTGTGAAATTGGAAGTGATCTTTTTCTCTCTCTGCCACGACCTCTCTGTACGTACGCGTCATTGTTCACTTGTAGTCAAAGATAAACTACTTTTTGTATATTACTTTTAGTTTAGATCATAAGTTAGGAATAGGTACTTACTTAGAAGAGCATATATAGTTAGAATAAGAAAGCATACGTCCTAAGTTAGTATTGTCCTTTTTAGTTTTGCAATGAAATATTATGAGATTAAGTCAAACTATGTTTAAATAAACTTGTGTTTTGGGTGTTGTGGATATTAGAGTTAAAATAATATTAATTAACCTTACAAAGAATATTACAATTAATATCTTAAACTACAAAACGCAAGATTTATACCTACCTGCCTCATGTAACCTTAAAGTAGTTGTAAAACCTATCCCGAAGGCATTAACCGTTTACCTTTTCTAATTCCCTTCTTCTATTCGCATCTTTGTACTTCACATTTTATATGTTTTTTATTTTCACTCGAATTATTAGACTTAACGTGACTAGCCTCGCGTACTTTAAACACGGAATAATAGCACAATTTAAAAAGTATTTTATCATAATATCTTCTGTACTGGGTAATTTATAATTCCGTAATCAGTTTGAAACACAACTAAACGGATAAATAAGGAAGGTTATATATAGTGTAGGTTAGCACAAACATTCAACATGACTAATATGTAGAGGTCAAGACATTTTTTCGTAAATTATATACAATGCCACAATGTGAAATAGACTTAAAAAAAAAATATTTCTAACTTATTTTATTTTCCGAAATTATTAAAGGAAATTAAAAATTTACTAATTATTATGTTCGTATTGACATCTAATTCAGACGATAGGCATTGAATAGAAATTAAATGTTTACAATAAAAAAAAATATTAAGGTAAGTTATATTATTGGTAAATTCTTCTTTGATAGCTTCCGGTGGTGTTGAGGGGTGTAATTGCCTGATGATTACTCTGAACGCCCTCTCTTGACGTAGCTGATATGTGTGGTAGTCAGCTTTTGTTTCAGATAAATATTTTATTATATTCCTGTATGTGTCTGCGGTATCTGGTATTAATTCCGTATCATTGATGCGACTTGGACAAAAAATATGAAAATTTATGATGTTTTTGATAAATATTGGAGGTGGCTTGGGTTCTCTGGGGGTCTGGTTCCCTTCCATGTTGTCTACTGGTAAATTTCCTAATACGTCCTATGGATTAGGCGAGAAAAATGGCGAATCCTCGGTTGTGCGTGGATTGGATTAGAAGGGCCAAGTTGGGAGTTCATTTCACCAATTGAACTACCTGGTATCACAGGTGGTGTGTTTCTCAGAGATTGTCTAGGTTTTTGTTTAGCTCTTGAGTTTCTGGATGTATTACCCAGGCTTCTAGATCTTTTGGTGCTATTTTTACTGGACATCTCCATGTGGAAGTATCTCATACCATAATGGTGAGTCGAGATAAGAAAAAAAAATAAGAAGGGGGGTTAAAAATTGTATAATTTTAGTTTGCGTATTAATATACGTAATTAAAGACGTAAAGGACCGAGCGGTCTTACTTCATTGCCAGCCAGTGGCTAACTGACCAAAGGCTGGGTCTGTTATCTCTAGTACGAGTCTATGGCTGGAACGCATACACTGTTTACTAAAAGTTTACAACTCACCTATATTTTAGTTCTCATGTGAGCAATATCACTTATTATTACACTGACACTGTTTTTCCACTACTGTTTTTATTTTAGTTCACTAGAAAATACAGTCTATTGTGGAACACGAAGTAGCATATGTTAATTAGCTAACTAACGCATGCGCACACTTTTTTAAATAGTTAAATTTAATTTAAAAAATTTAAATAATACATTCTTAGTTCAATCATTGAACTTTAAAAAGTGAAATACTCCACCAACTATAGTCTAATGTAAGAAATCGATCAAGTCGAGGCAAAAATAAAATTTTTAATAACTAAATCGTTCACCTACAAAAGGTATTCCTATTAAAAATATTTCTTTGTCTTCGGTTTGAAATAATTATCGGCGACTCCTCAGTTTGATTTTATTTCAAAGGACAAACTCTTATAAAAGAGGACCTACTTAATATGAATTTTTTTCACTTTTCTGTCTAGTCATTATCGTCAAAACTTTTAAAAGTTTGATTAATAAATATAAGATTTTATTTATAAATCGGGTTTATAAAGTTATATTATTGCCCATAGGAATATTCGTTAACATCCACTAAAATTTATTTATAATCCAAAGCCAATGTTTTGTAATGTGCAAACCAACAGCATCGAACATTAAGATCGATAACGCATCGCAATAATAATAATAACAAATTTTAATAATCTTAATACCACCTAAAATATTTTACTTTTACAAAATATCTTAAAATTTATCGATAGTAATTTATTTAGAAAAGAAAACATATATTTAAAAAATGTGAAAAAAAATTTACTAAACCACCCTATAACACCATATCTGTTGAACCATTTACATATCTAGATGTACTTAGAACCTTGTTTTTATCATATTCTTGTACCATTTTGTTTTATTGCATTCTTTAGCAGCTTTTTAGTTTTAACCATCCTTTATTTTTTATATTCTTTTTATTTTAGATATCATGTTACATATTGTACATATTATTGTATGTAGTATATTATATTTATTATAGTATGTAGTATAATATTATATTTATTATTGTATGTAGTATAATATTATATTTATTATTAAAAGGAAAATGGTCTGAGTGTCGTCAAAGAAAAACTCTAATAATCTTAAAACAGCTTTCACTTGCGCACCAACCTGCTAAAAGCCCAGATGAAGACCTCGAAACGTGGAGCGAAACGTTATATTGAATAGTTTTACGACTATCTGAGTTTTTCTTTGAACACACCCGGACTATCTTTTTATTATCACACACGGCCAATCATCGATCTTCCTATAGTTATTATTTTATGTAGCATAATATTATATTTATTAAATATTTTATTCTTTTTTATCGTATTCCTATTTTTAATCAAGTTCACTTTATACTTATTACCTATTCATTCGCTCATTATAATTAATTCATTCATTGTAAATTAAAATCATTATTATTCACTTCATATGCTCTTTCAAATATTTTTATTATAATTATTTGTTACTTTATTTTCATTTTAGTATTTTTTAATTGAATTATTACTTTTATTGCTAGAGATTAATTAATAATATACGGATCTAGCTTATAAATTGTAGTAGCCTTTGTGTCTATCACTGTTATGTTATTTTGGCACCGACTGATAGGTGTCATCTGGTCGGATCATATTGGATGTAATTTTCTAATTGAATAAATAAAAAAAAAATGAATAGGTTCATTTATAGATGATAGGGGATATACTACAAAACATGAATTCGACTAGACAATCATGCTGCAATTTAATTGACTTTTTTCTCAACCAATACACTTAATATTATTAGCATTAATATTAGTAGGTTTTGTAATGATCTTAGCAGGTTATACACCATCGGGTGATGTATAACCTGCTAAGATCATTACAAAACCTACTAATATTAATGCTATATTAGCATTAATATTAGTATTTTGAGATCAAATTGCAACATAACACTCATAGAATATCACTGAGTAACATGAGATATCGAATTTAAAAATAGGTTGTTTAATTCTTACAAACAGTCGCCCATAAAATGAACAGTTCA
Source organism: Halyomorpha halys (assembly GCF_000696795.3). Lineage (NCBI taxonomy): Eukaryota > Metazoa > Arthropoda > Insecta > Hemiptera > Pentatomidae > Halyomorpha > Halyomorpha halys. The sequence goes on along the minus strand of NW_027116348.1, from coordinate 2,319,794 downwards.
AGTGGCACCCCTAAACACATTTCCCTCCTTTTGGTTTTGTCGTACTCGGGTAAAATAAAGCGTGGGTTTGTGATTTGATCTGCATTTAATTAAAAACTTGTAGAAGTTATAAAATATTCTTTTCTTTATTAATACGTGTATATATAGGATATATGCGACAGGGATGAACACAAAACGTTACGTAATCTAACACACGAATTAAAAAAGAAGAATTAATATTCATATTTTAGCAGGGAAAAATTAGACGATCAGAAAGAGGAGAAAAAGAAGGAACAGGCGGATAAAAAGAAACTGTTAAATACATTGAAAACATCGATACCACCACAGTTACATGTTCTATGTTACAAAAATACCGTAAAACACCACTACATAATAAAATTAATTTAATGGAGTAAGAAAATAAAGGTAAAGAAAATAATATATTTTATTGAAAGTAAATAAATCTTAGCCTTAACTTATTTATGTTATTCTCTGAACGTACCCCCAACTATCATATCTATTATTAAAGGCCCACTGTCTTCTGATCATTATAAATGATATTTTTATTGATAAATATTACAATCTGCCGTAACGTTGTTGGGGAATAGGTAATATTGATAACTACATTCATACTAAAATAAAATAACATTAGAGTAAAAATAAATATATAAAAGAAAAAAATAAAGAAAAACTCTCTCTGAATACATACAAACAAAACGATAAAGAAAATAAACATTATCAAACTATGTGCATGAAAAAATAAAATAATCACCAGTCGCATTTAAATTCTTATATACAATATTTACACTAGGGTTATTCATGATCTTTAGTTTAACATGTTAAAGCGTGTTAAATGGAGAAATATTTCCTTCTTTTACCATGTTAAAACGATATTACGTATAACATGGTTGAGAGTCTGTTACCAGGTCTGCTAAATAGAGAATGGCGTCACACAACAGACTAGCTGAGCTCGTCACCATTTTGTTTGTTGCGTTAGGTTACTTGCTCGTAGTTTGTGTTAGTATTATGTTGGGTGTTTTATAACTAATAAAGCAATGGATGGCAATAATAATAATGTAATGACAGTTGTCAATTAGCTTATCTTGATTCCCTTCCTCACACTTAGAATATCAACACTCAGTGGCCAAACTGTAAACTTTTCATTCGATTTAGGCATATTGTAACATATTACTTTAATCAAAACTAAAAGTAAACAATAACATGAAGTTTTGGGAGAAAAGGTTATAAAACAAATTGCTTAGGAAATCCGCTAGGAGCTCTTATGCATTTTTCTTTTCTTTTTTTTTTTGTCTTACCTCCTTTATTGCAAATATATATATATAACAATATTAATGTATACCTAAGTATGTAAACATGTAATTGGAGCCCTTCCTTTGCCATATGGCATTGGCAGGGGTTGGGCTGGGTCCGCAGAAGGCGGGGGTTAAAAGGTAAGATGGCTTCAGGCTATGCATTTAACATTAAACATGACTTTAAATAGGGCTGCTCACAATCCCATACTTATAACTTTTTTTTTTTTGATAGATTTATTTATTGATAGATATTACAATCTGCCAAACAGCTGTGGGCAATAGTGATGAATGAATCTCATACATACTAAAATAAAAATAATAATAAATAAAAATAAAAAAAAATAAAAAATAATAATAAAAAAACAAAAACTCTCTTAAAATATATACAAACAAAAGAATAGACGAGATGAACATAATCAAACTATCTGTATGAAAAATAAAATAATATATACAATATCTACACAATCGACCTGAGGATCCCTGAGCCCACTCTATCCCCCACGTGTGAGAGGTAGAGCAGAGCTCAAGAGATCCCAGCGCATCTCTCTCACCGCATCACTGGTTATAACATTTAAAATGGTAAAACATTTTACATTTAACACATCATAAATAACCCTTACTATCCACCTAAGGATTCCTGAGTTTGTTCTATCCCCCACGTATGAGGGGTAGAGCAGAGCTCTATGGGAAGTTATTATAAATAACTCTAAACTTTTATCATGAATAATATAAGTGGCAAACTCTCCTGTACTTTCTCTTTTCAACCCTAAAATTAAAATTAATGTAAGACAAACACATAATATTTTTAAATGTTTAAATCCATAGTAATGTAAAATCTACTGTTTTTTTATTGAATGATTTCAACATATTAAAAGTTAAGATATTCCTTTGATCTTCAGTGCAGTCAATGAATGTCAAAAGGATGGAAGAAGAGCATAAGACAATCACAAAGCCTCGTGTGTGCAGAGAAGCGTGCACTGGAGGGATACTTGCTGTAATCCCTACTTAAGAAAACAGAACTCAGTTTGCCTAATCCGGACCGACCCAGAGCCCATTCTATCATCCCTGTTTACTGGCCCTGCACTTAAACTCTCCTTGGACCAAACGCTCCTCCAACCTACCCTTCCCTCCTTACCCCCATCAACACCCCAAACACTTATACCCCATTCCATTATTTATAGGCAATTCTCTTTAAAGATGATTGTAGAGATAAAGGCCCACGGGATGGATATCACACAACTTGTTAACGGTCTTTATTATCCCCTCTTTGAATTTTGTATGGTCAAAACAACTCACCAATTCAGTCAGAGCTGGGAAATATTATTCGATTGGCGAGAGAAAAATACTTTTGTATTCGTGAATTTTCTACTCGAATAATCAATAATTCGGAAAAAAAAAAAAAAGAAGACAATTAACCATCCGAATACTTTTGTATTCGTCATTATTTTACACAAATTATTATTGATCAATTATTCGTATATAAAAAAACATATGATCAACCATCCGAATACTTTTGTATTCGTCATTATTTTGCACAAATAATCAATTATCGAACCAAAACAATTCGTATAACAATTTGGATACTTTTGTATTCGTCAATGTTATGGAAGAATTATCTCTTATTCTAAAAAATTAAATAATTAACCATCCGAATACATTTGTATTCGTATAATCGACGTAGAGACATTTTCTGTCTTACAGGCCTATGGCGGTACTTATATATATTTTATGACACTAATATGTTTGAGTAACAATCATGTACCCTACTTATTCAATTTCCTATATATACATTTTATTTCCCACTCCTTTCATCATTTTAATTTTATTAATTCCATTCTGTACAATTACTTACTTTAGGTAATTCTGTTTATATTTTATATTTAACGACTGACATGGAATCCTCATACAAGACAGAAAAGACAGGAAACTGCTCGTCGATTTCGACTGTTACAACATTAACTAGACAAACGGTCTAAATTGCCAATCCATTACAAAAATACTGATCTACATGACTATTATAAGGCCTTGTCTGGACATACGGAGTTTAGCTTTGGGGCTCCACTAAACCATCAAATTCCTCCCGAATCCAATCCTTACAGTCCAAAATCCTTGGTAAAATCCTGAACGATCCTTACTTTGTCACAAATCAAGTCATCCATCATGACCTCAATGTTCCATATGTTGCCGATTTGGCCAAAACCAGATACCATTCCTTCCATGGAAAACTTCCCAACCACCCAAATCCACTTGTTTCTAACCAGGCTTCTCCTTCATTACCTAGTAATCCTCCTAGGCTTCTAAAAAGAAGATGGCATCGGGATCTCTTCTAGAAATGTTATTGGAGTTCTATCAATGGGTAGATTCTCCACATGTTTGTATCATGTCACTATCTCGCCTACAACAAATTTACTTGTTGAATATATTTGTTTTTATACAGTTGTAAATAACTAATAAATAAATTATTAAAAAAAAAAATATTTTTTTATTTTCTGTAGTCATTGGTTATTGTTATTGTAAACATGATATCTTGTTTAGTTCTTAACCCCGACGTAGGATAGAAATTCTGGCCGAAATGTTTGCACGATTAAATAACTTATTTAAATTTATTTGTGTGATATTTTGACCGCACTCCCAACCATCTTCTCTTCATATAATATGTTTGAGATCGGAAAAATTATAATAAATCGATACGCAAGCGTGCGATCATAAAATCGATAGCATTTTTGTTTGCTGCGTCTTAAGAAACATATAAAATGACCCTAATATATTACAAATCTATATAGTTAAAATAAATCGACACGGGATCTTAAAATCGATAGCATTTTCATATTTTGCATAACCCGAAACATAAAAATGGACCTTTATATGTTAGAAATCAGAAAAGTTCAAATAAATCGAAGCTCGATCTTAAAGTCTATAGCATTTTCAGTTGTTGTGTCTTACGAAACATATAAAGGGGCCTCTACATGTTGGGCAAGCCGTAGTGAATTCTATAGGTGAGGGATATTTTCTAGTAGGACCATATAGAATGGTCACATTCACAATAACGAGATAAGTATTCCATCGTAACCTTTAAGTATCACATGTAGAAAAAGGTAATACTTAACTTGATTTATGTAAACCATACGTAATAGTACGTAAGAGCCCAAGAGGAGAAAAAAGACAGTTATCTCACTCCAATTTTTGATTACTATGATGAAAACTATGTATAATTACGAGTCAAAATTGATGAGTCTGCCAAGTATAGGTAGGAGGAATAAAAATGACGGTTATTTGAAAGCGATAAAAAAATTAAATTTTTCATTCAGAGCTCTATATCTTAAAAATTAGGAACAACACAAGAAAACCTAAGAGAATGTGATTTAAAGATGAGCAAATTTTCTAAAATATGAGCCCTAATAGAGTTATTTACGTTAAATATTTTTCGATATATATCTTTTTAAAAAGCAAAATTTCATAAAAATGTATGAGATGTACTGAAAGATCAGAAGTCAGTGAATTTATTTTGAAAAATCTATTTCTCAAAAGCCATTTGGGGTACAGATGTCTATTAGCACTCAAATTAAAGCTAATTTGATGAGCTATAGAGTATTCTCTGTTGTTTATCTCCGTAGGAGTAATAGTTTGCATGAAATTTACTAATATAAATTGATTTATAGTTGATCAGACAAATTTTTATTGGCCAAATTTATATGCATATGTGAATATCATAAAAACTACTACCCCTACGAAGATAAGTGACATAAACTACTTCATAGTAAATTAAATTTCCTTTATTTTGAGTGTTGGCAGACATAAGTGCGTCTTATGGATCTAGAGATATATTTTTTCGAAAATCTAACATTTTATACGAACAACTAGAAATAAACATTTTGTCAAATATCATAAAAACTACTACTCCTACAAAGATAAACATTATTAACTAATTTATATTAAATTTAACTAGCTTTAATTTGAGCGCTAGAAGACCATCTGTACGTCAAATGGTTTCTGAAATGAAGTTTTTCATAAATCAAACTTATTGTCCGAACAACTATAAATCAATTTATTTTAGAATATATCATGAAAACTGCTATTCCTACGAAGGTAAAGGTAATAAACTTCTTTATAGTCCATTATTTCAGTGCTAATAGACATCTGTACGTCACATAGTTCCTGAGATATAGATTTCTCAAAATAAATTAACGAACTACTAATCTTTCAGTAGATTTTTAAGAAATTTTGTTTTCTAAAAAGCTATATCTCGAGAACTATTGGATGTAAATAGCTCTTTTAAGGTAAATATTTCAGCAAATTCACTCTTCTTTAAATAATGTGCTCTTAGGTTTTCTAGTGTTGTAGGTAGTTTTTAAGATTTAGAGCTCCGAATGAAAAATTAGTGTTTTGGCAGACTCATCAATTTTGACTATTAATTATACATTGTTTTCATTAAAGTAATAAAACATTGAGGTGAGATAACGATTTTATTGATTGTAGGGCAAAAGAAAATTGTCACGAATGATTTACACTCTTTTGTTAATTTTAGTCTTCATTTTAACAAATTATTAGGTTGTCACCAATTAACAAATTGTTTTGATAACCTCCCTAACTTAACGATCGATTTTTGAATTTTGTTGGTTTCAAACAGAAAAAGAGATTATGCAAAATGATATTATAACTACTCTAGCATTACCTATTACTCAGTTTTCAGAATACATACCTCAAAATCTGGAACGATTTATCCAATGCTATTCAAAACAAATTAATTATTCAGCAAATTTCGATGGAAAATTAGAGACAAATTAAGGGAGTTAATCTACCTTTCGGAGATTGTCAGTAATTGTAATTGTCAGAACGAATCCGCAGCCCTCTGTAAAGGTTCTAAAAATAGCTACCAGCAATGTAATGGAGTTTATAGCTTTTCCGGAGTACATTCCCAAATTTAATAAGAACGCCTCTGTAGTCCTCTTACCCTGTTGATGTATATTCAACCATTAAAAGAGTTTTTCATCAAACCTCAGTTAAGTATAAAATATTCAGCGATTAACAGCTATAGGTATTACAGGATATTTTCATAAACTTCATACACTAGATCACATAATGAGCAGGCTATACAACAGTTACAACTCAAAAGGCACATTCTTCATGAAAGTTACTGCATTTTTAAAGTAGTAAGTCCTGTTATTGTTTGGGTCGATTTAAAATATTTATTGCAAAAGCCTGTATATAAGAAATAATATTAAAATCGGGGACCTCCTAAACCACAGTAGGACTACATCTAGATAATAGACTGACATGTAAACTGCTCGTCGATTCCGACTATTACAATATTTACTACACAAACGGTTAAACTAATCCAACTCATACCAGCCAAGCCAAGCCAAGCAACGCATCCACATGTTCGCGCATGCGTGAGTTCGCCAGCGTGTAGAGGCACCTTAAAGGCGGATCCACATGTTGGCCGCTCGCCTCGAATCGGAGGCTTGTACAAATGCTCGGTAAACAAAGGAACCGTCCGACCATACTATCCACATTTAAGTGTTTTTCACAGTGGCAAACATGGTGGACGTGCCAATTGTTTCAGCCATTGTACTAGCATTATATTATTTGTATTTAAATAAAATAATAACGCCACGGCTTGGACAGCATGTAGATCTACCTTAACACATTTAGCGTAAACGGGAGGCAATCCCTGAATATAAACAGTGCAGATACCATTCATCCAGATACATAGACTGGATTGTTTATAGTGCAGATTCTCCACATTGGCTCTCTCATCAGTACGTCCTGTGCATCTGGTCAAGCCACACTCACGCCACAGGGGCCTCTATTTTTTCGAGAGTGTCTCCACTTATTCATCTAGACAAGGTTAGATATGGACATTTCTATATGCATATTGCTCACGTCACATATCACAGCAGTTTTTTTTATTATAAACGTAGTATAATTTTTTTTTTCCTTTTTCCTTGTTAATACAAAGACGTAATTTATTTCATAAAAATTTTATCTTGTGTATTTTCTTCTTTTATAATTTTTATATTAATTTTTTTTTAAATTTAGCTTTAAAACATTATTGCTTTATTTACTTATTTATGTTGATTTTCTTTTGTTTAATACATTTCTATCGGCTTGGTTTTTTTATTTTTATTTATTTTTTCGTTAAGATTTCCAACCCAAAAATAATAATTCCCAGCGCATATTCTACCTTACAGGAGGAAAGACTTTCACTAGGGCACTAAAAATAGGTAACATGCATTGGTCCTCCGGGCTGGATATTAGAAGTGCTTGAAATGATAGAAAATAATAATGAAAGTTAATAACTATGAGGATAATATTGATTAGGTTGAGAAAATAGATATTTTAACAAGATGGTAAACTAATTGAAAATAAAAAGGAAACATATATTTCCTTCTCCACAAAGGTTGAGTCATAACGTCATTATGAGCAAAGAACAAAGAGAATTTGTAATAAACGTGTTGTATTTTTTTTTAAATTAATAAGATTCTCCAAAAAATATTTCTCAGCAGATCGGCCGGTGTTGTAAAAAGTACAGTAATTAATGCCTTGTATCAATTATTGTTACATTATTTTGATAACAAACATGGTACAGTGTTTGTGTGCACTTTTAGATAAGGATGCTACGTTACTTCTTGGAGTAATACTACACACTGCATTTGCATAACCTGCTAAACAATTTTCAGATAATATGCTCCCATTACCCAGTAACGTTGCCAACACCATAAGAGAAAAAATAGTAAAAATTATAATAAAAATAAAAATTAACAATAACAGATGACATATTCACGATTGTAGCGGATTGTTATCGAAAATAAATCACAGTTTGACATAAATCAGAGAAATGAATGAACATTTTGGTAATATACTTCTATCAGTTATGGATCCTCCAATTTATTGATTTGCATCGAACTCATTTTTCGTTTCTTACTGCAATAACCAGAAATCCCTTTTAGGATATTTTTAAATTTTGTGAAACAACGAAAGTAATGATACAGAAAGATGAATTAGATATAACACACGATAAGGAGCTTTAATTCTGGAATACGAGAGTAATAGAATTTTATCGGGCTCCGCGATCTGCCATATTGACAAAAAATAGTAAAACTTTCCAGCACCAAGATCAAGAATTCATATCAAAGGATTCTTCTGAATTCCAGACTTCAAGCTGATTCTTGTACCTAATAATAGAAAGTATTTTCGTGTATTATCTTCAAGTAATGAAATGCAAGAGCGTTGACCATTTTTCTAAAATGATCTATTAAAGACACTATTCCGTCATGTTATGAAAGATACGTCAGACGATGAAGTATAGAATTTGAACCAACTCATTAACTAAACTCCTGTGTTTTAGTGCGGAATGATATGGGCTTTGTTTAAGTGAGACGGCAGGAATTATCACTAGAAGGGTCTTTCATATCTTTCTTCTTGAATTCATTGTATTAACACTTCTTCCACGGATCAGTTGAACATTTAAGACGTAAATATATTTACGTAAGTAATATATATTAAGAGATATATATATAAATATTAAGAGAATATTCAATACTATAATTGTTATTTGATATAATATACTATGATATAGATATACTATAGTTGTCCATTTGATTTTTTTTTGTACAAAATTTTTTATTTCCAAAATTTAATCTGTAGAATAAATTCTATATTTCAAAATCATACATAAGCTACTTACTTATCAAATAATAATACGTTTAAAAAACGAAAGGGTGGACCCCGCAATACAAGCATATGCTTAATAGTAATAAAAGCATCATTACCGCCCCTTTTGGCCAAAACTCTCTTTTAGTCTATTAATATTTGTGTCAAGTTGTTAATCTTAAATTTTATGTATAAAGAAATGCTTTAGTTGGCCATGCTGCCCAAACACATTGGGTTGCTATAACACACAGTGTAACAATTCATTTCAATTCGTATCAATTCATAATAGGACATATATACACTACAATACATTAACATTTTTCATTTTTAAAACAATTATCATCAATATACTTAAATACATTTTTTTCTTAAATAAAAAAAAAAATTTTTCCCTTCCTATATTAATTAGTTTTGCTTCTTTTCTCAAAAAGCCAAATAAACATTTACCATTACACCAATACATTATTCCCTCTGTTTCACTCCTTCATACCTCTCCTCTCCAGTGATCCCCAACAACCTTTCGATCAATTAAAAAAAATTACAAAAATCATTAATAGATAGCAACAAAACAATCATAGCAGTAAAATAGTGTGATGGTAAGATTATTAACGTCTTCAGCGGTAATAGTTGACGTTAGCAAAGAGATTTTTGAAATGGGTTTGCCACTGTCGAAATTATTTTCAACAATTTTATTTCTCTGATATATTTCTTTTAAATCTTTTTTTATTTATAATTCATTTAATGTTTCATTATTTTAGTGGCAAGCCCATTTGAAACCTCTCGCTATATGATCAATTACTAACAATTAATAATGAAGAACTAGTAGTGTTTTTCTTTCGTTGTCTACAAAAAACTGAATATTACTGTTGATAATAATAGTGAATGTATTGTTTTATGTTTAACGATTCATCTTTACTATTACAATAGAAACACGCAGTAAAACAGTTTACAAAAAAAAAAAAATTAAATGAATTTAAAAAGAACTAATACATAAATTAAAAAAAAAAAACATATATGTATCTCCAAATATATTATAACCGTAGCAAGAAGGCGATAAATAATAATAGGACTTAAGTATAAGTCTAATTCCATTTTATTTGTCTCAAGATTTCCTATTCAGCACCAGAGTGAAATTTCAATAATAACTTTGCCGAGCCGTCATGAAATAAATATTTGCTGCCCCGGTGAAGACCAATCCACAACACGAAAGTTCTTAAACGGCACTATGGGAATTGCTCCCATAGGCACTATGGGAATCCTCGCCCTACGTCATATAGTCATATTAAAGTTCTGTCCGGTGTTTTATGCGAGTTAAATCATAAATTATTAATATGCCGTATTTATATGACGATGAGATATATTAATTATATACCTGTTAGAAGATTAAGATGTTTTCGTCACAGGGCATTTGCCGGTTAGTTTAACTAAACACCATTCCTACTTCCACCTGATAAATACTAGATTTATATTTACCTGTATTATCTATTTATATCTTAAGACAAATATCTTGTATTAATTTTGTTATTTTCAATATCACAGTTTTTGTTTACACCTCTGTAAAGTTTTATGACTACGCAATTTATATTTTAATTTTTAGAAGAGTGAGAACCACACACAACTGCATAATCGCACATTTTATCAACTTTTTTTATAAGCATTAGCAATCTAGGGTTATCCAGCCCTTATCATTTAATCCATGCCCCGGTCAGTCAACATCTTCATGGAAATCGATAGATTTCCAAGGACAAGATCTTACTGGAACTAGCGGTCAGGTCTGACCATCAAGACTCCTACATATCTCTCTGATTATGATATGTCTCATTAATTTATATGTTCTGTTCTTTATTTAAGCAGGGGAGGATGTAATGTTAGTTATTTGTATTATCTCTTAGGCATAACTCCCTAGGCATAAAAAAATGTAGGAATTACTGCAACCTCATATTATTTTACTAAAAAGGGCTGATTTTATGTCCATGCTCTCATTAGCCATCATTAGAACGGACGATCACAAAGATTACGAAGGGACGGGCACTAATATAGAAGACATTTATTCTGAGTCAGTCAGGTCAGTCTCATTTGAAGACAGCAATAGATCAAACCCTCTTCAATCTTAGACATCAAAGGAGAGAAACACTACCAGGATGACGACCAGATGATGGAAGCAGCTCTCTGCCGGAGATTTAATGGCGGATCTACATGTTGGCCACTCATCACAAATCAGATACTTGTACAAATACTCGGTAAACAAAGGAACTGTCCGAGCAGACCATCCCCATGCTAGTGTTTTTCAGAGAGGCAAAAATGGTGGACGTACAAGTGGTTTCAGCCATTGCACTGGCATTGTATTATTTTTATTACAAAAAAAAGTAAATGAAATTAAATATAAATAAATGAGAATAAATATATAATTTATTATAATAAGTATAAACAAAGAACAATGGTGGAGATGCTATGAAAGCACTCCCACGAACCCCCTTTTATCTGTGTTCAAAAACTGACTATCAACAGATCAGCAACAAACTTAGACAAACTCCAACCAGCTAAGCCAAACAACCCATCCACATGCTCACGCATGCGTGAATTCACCAGGGCTTGGCGAACATGTGGAGGCACCATAAGAAGAAATGCATTGATAAGCAACATTACACGTTAATTTATATTGTTTAATTGCAGCAGTATGATTTTACACAGTCATGTGTAACATCCTACTACCATAAACAAAGGCAGGGTCGAGGAAAAATAAAATAACTTATTCTTACTATAGGTACAAGTATATAAAAGATTTCAAGCAAAGAAGGAATAAGTGTATCTAATTTTCAAAATACATTACTAAAACCAGCCAAGTCCATTTTAATTATTTATTTTTATTAAACATTATTGGTACTAGATTAAAATAGAATGAATGAATTTCCTCCAAAAACAGAATCATCAAATGTAATATAATTATTTTTCAAAGAAATCCTTTTATCACATCTAAAATTTTTACCTAATTTAGTAAAAACTATTGAATTCAAATGGACAGGACTAGTTTTGAAATTCTACACCAGCATTGGAGTTATGCTGAAATGTACATAAAATTATTAATATGTGAATTTTAGATACGACGATTCCATCAAATTCTAGATTTGATGCTTTCTGATAATATTGTCTATAGTCAATCATAAATAAATAAATAATAGTATGAGAAGTGTCTTTGCTAATCATTTAAAGCTTCCTATGGCAAGAGTACAATATTAAAATATTCTAAATTAAAAATTAGAACACATATGCTAAGGATAAACAATTTAAATGCTAAATAAAATCATTATCTCTTAAAATAAAACGCCACGCAGCCAATAAAAGAAACATAACATCTTTCCTTTATTGTCTACCACCTGGACAATCTTCCTCCAGTCTACTTCATACTATCTTCTTCCACTGTCCTCCCGGAGTCAGTTCGTGCTCTGTCAATTTCCGACAGCCAACTTCATCACAATGAATAATAATTATTAATTTATTAATTAATATAATAAAAACCACACAAAGATTGTTATAACTAAAATAAAATAATTTGATTAAATTAGTAGACTAAATCAGCATTTTCACATAGAAAAAAAATCACCCATAAATGTTTCAATCCACAAAACAAGACAGGCTGATTGATTTATCAAAAACAATTAAATTAAAAATTAATAAAATTAAAAGGTACAACTACCCTGAGCACTTTCAGTAATTGTGTTGAGATATAGATCATTCTCCAACTTTGATGCAGAGATTTTTTAGGAATGATTGATCATCTGAATGTGAATGATGAAGTTCTGTTTTATGATAGAAATTGTTTATGGGAAAAAATGTAAGACTGATAACTATTATATGAATATTTTTTAATAGAATGAAAACAGTAATTAGACACACTATGTTGTTTTGTCACTTCTTAGACAAATATTTTAGAATAAGATTTTTTTTTAAGAACCGATATCACAAAAACTGTAATACGAGTACTAAGAGTGTGCATGCTTCAGAACATTATCAAGGAGCATTCCCTAATACAAATAGAAATACTCTAATTGAATTACTTTAATTTTCAAAATATTTTGAACCTTTTGAAAGGAAGATTTACCTGAATTACTTCTAATCCAACTTTTTAATAGTTCCTATTAGATTCATTTGTTCTCAATTTGTTTATTACAATCACATTTTTGGCAATTTATATAAAAAATTAAAGTTAAAAGTTTTCATCGTAATTTGCTTGACAATGAAGAATAAAATTTGGTTAATAAAGAAGAATCCAGAAAACCCATAAAGTACCAAAAATATTCCTAATAATATTTTAAACATGTTATTTTCCATAATTAGTGAAGAAAAGTATCAAGAGAATGCGATAGGCAGCACTATAACTAATAAACATCAGTGGGCGTAATAAGGTAAGGCTGCTTTACCACACTATTGGAACTGAGGCAGTAATCATGCTGAGCTAATTTTGAAACTTCCATTTTTTGTTAAGACGACAGTTAATATTCCTTTTAATTTTCATAAACATATATAGAATTATTAAATGAGAAATAAGTTTTTAATAGATAAATTCTTTTATTATAGTCTTTATAAAAGAAAAACTTATTAAAAGGCATAACTAGGCCAAAATGTAGGCTGTTAATAAAAATAAAACAATTTAATTTTTTCTTTCTCTGTTGATTGATCCCCAACTAACTACATGAAGTAGTTAGTTTCAAAATCAGTTCAATATATTTTGCAGATTTTCTGGTGGATAACAAAAGTAGATGATTCTGGTATGTCTAAATCAGGTAAACTCTACAATTTTGAATCCGCTTTAATATTGGATTGATTTACTTTCAGTAAACTGCTTTGCTAGGTGATGTGTATTAAGGACTATGAAATAAGGAAATAAAAACATTTTTTGAAATAAATAGATTTAGCTGGTTTTGAAACAAATCACCTAAAATAATGATTGGATTTGTCTTATGTAATCCTCCTAACACCGGAAATTTCGATGTCAATCTATCTACTAATACCAAAGACTTTTTATTTCTATTCTTGATACAAATCATATGTTTTTATTATAACAGCTACTCATTTACTTCATACTTATACAGAGCTAACAGCTTTGACAATAACTTTCAGGATTTCTCGAATTCAAAATCGTAGCATTCAAATAGCACTGTAAGCAGGTATAATATGACACTTAAACGTTTCAACTCAGAGAACTTGTCATTTAGAATCAGAATCATATGTGGATTAAGACAAGTGGGAGTATACTAAGCTCAGTTAACTCCTTATAAGCGGTAAAATTTCAGGCCTCTACCAAAAAAAGTATCAACTTAGAGGCTATAAATTTAACGTTGGGTTCATAGATTTGTAAGATTATTTTATGAAGTTTTGTTGACCTCTGTCATTTCAAAAATCTTTAAGTTAAGATGTTTTAAGACAACACAACCCTTATCGAAACATTCAGCAACATATTTTTTTAACTATTATTAAATCAGCTTAGTATTTTTTTAATCTATTTTATCATAATACTACCTCAATTCCAAATCCTCCTGATTACATTTTATGTCTAAAATAAAGTTTTAATTGAATTCTGGAGTTTGATGCAGTTAATTATCTGTTAGCAGTTTTAAGAACAAAAAAGTCCCTTTTTTTAAGTGAGTTTTTTAGTTCTCAAATACCAAACGATAATAAAAGCAAATAACTTCAAAATTTTACTTTAAATAAAAAATATAGTCAGGTTGTTTTAGAATTAAGGTCAAAACATTGAATTCATGGAAAGCTGATCATTGAATTCAAAATTTTATGAAAAAGGAAACTAAAAAACTTTGGAACAAAGTATACTTATACTTATATTTTGTATTGACTAAAATACCTTTATAATAAATTAATTCTTCACAGAGAAAGAGAAATAAATAATAAATTATGTGTCAAGTAATGAACAAGATTTCTAATTCTATAACTAATGAAATAAAAAATAGAAAGGAAACAATTTTATTTTACAATTTGACACTTACTTTAAAATTTTATATAATACAAAAATAACATATTTACATCTTATTTTGACACCCACTAATGATCAACAGCACTATGAGATCAATCCATCAGCATTTATTATCAAAATCACTCCAAATACAACAGCATTTATAATTTAACAAATTATGAAAATTGGAACCTCAATTCTGTTGAAATAGTATTCTAAAACTATATATATATCCATCTAGTTTCATGTTCTAACTTAAAATTATATATACACAAATTACATTCAATTAAAAAATATATATATATATATATGGTAACATGATTATAATGCTGGAATGGCATTTATTCTCTGAGAAAAATTACTCAAAACTGAACTTTTTTTGGTTTTTTAAAGAATTTCAAAATTTTCTGTAGAGTAATCTGGTACATAATCACCATGTTTAGGTTTCAGTTTGTCCCTGTAAGGGAGTGAAGACCAAAAATCAATTCTGTCAGATAAAACAGGGCCTTGAGAGAAATTCCCTGATATTACCATATAACCTCCATCATCCAAGGGGTACCACTCTAACCCTTCCATGAAAGGTCGCCTAGAACAAACAAATCAAAATTAATGATTAATAAATTTTTTTCAACTGTTGAGCTGTTAACTCAAGCATTCTTAACACAATCACCCCAATAGAGTCATCAAATTATTACTTAGAATGAAAAATTTTAAAGTCAACTAACTATAGATCTTTAAGATCAAAAAATAAGATGAGGACCCAAAGATGAGTCCTTCTAGCTCAAAAGAAAATGTAAATATTATCATACAAATTGTTAAAAAAAAAAATTCAGGAAGCTTAGGGGGGGAAAAGAAGCAGAAGGAAAAACAAAAAAGTCACCACTTCTCTATAGGTAATAACAATTTTAAAAGATTCTGTATTGAAACAGAATGGGATAAGTGTATATTAGATAGTTTGTTCTACATCTATATCTGCATACCCAGTGGTGGCAAAGTTGGCCCAAATCTCGACTAAATGTTGAGATGTATTCTTATCTGCTTCATTACCAATTGTTTGAATGTTAAGTTTTTCCGTGTTGAACAAATAAGGAATATCATCTCCATGACTCACACCTGTAAAAAATAAATTTAATCTAAACTGAATTACTGGTACAAAGTATAAAGATGGTATCTATTATATTAATATAATTACTTATCTATTAGTAATTATTTATGAGTAAATCATAAATAACAAAATTTTTTACATACATAGCTTTGTATCATTACAATGAATGTAAAGTCTCTATTAATATTAGATTGTGTATGTGTATTTCTTAATTGTTTATACAACAAAACCAACCTATCTAGTTCATTTTCTTTAGTTATTTGTTAACTTATATAAAAAATGATGCTTCATCTGAAGAATTACAAAAGATTCACAGTTTCTAAAGTATACAACATATTGATAAACTTTACCAAAATCTTGCTTGCTGCCCAAAACATGCACAACATCAGTTGCACCTTTGTGATCAAACATATAACCATATACTGGTCCAGTTTGCCTCAGTGCTGCTTCATGGACAGGAAATATAATCCATGCATCACTGACCATCTATAATAAAGATTGACATTGTGAATAAAGTAAAGATATTAAATTAAGTCTACTTGAGACATTTGGATTGTTACAAGCTTCAGTGAATTTCTTTCTGAATTAAAATAACTTTTGAGGTATTGGAATCAAATATATAGGTTCAGAATACTTCAAAATAATCATTCTTTGCAAATAATATTTCCTATTCATCATACTTCTTCATCACCATTCATTATAATTTTTATAGTTCATAGCAACAATGCAATTGAATAAATGCGATTTTAATCTTTAAAAAAATAAAGCTATGGAAAGCTGTTATAGAAAATTGTGTTTTATAATTTTAACAAATCAATTTTGGGGATTAAATGTATAATTTGTATTGTACTGATGGTGATGTTGATTGTTCTCAAACTTTTTTTAGCATCCTTTTTGGGCAAAGAAAAATGCATGGCACTCTTGCCAAGCTAAAAAAATATAATAATTATGTTCCCATAATTATTCTTAGAGCCTTTGAGTATGTAGAAAAATAAGAAAAAACAGTGAAAAGTAAATGCACCATAACTTGTTATTTTAACTTTTTAATAGTTTGAGAAGGTAGAACTCCCTTGTGACAGCCCAAGCACACCTTACTTTGGGAACCGCTAATAAAAATGATGAAGTGCCAACAAATATTAAGATAGTTGAATACCACGTCTTGTAGTTTTTCCACTGTTTAGGTGGTGTATAATTTATTCCCCGAAAAACTGAAACTATGTTTTCCACAAACAAAGGTGGACATACTATTTTTGAAGAATATTGTTTCCTTTTGCATATAAAAGTTTAATGTTTGAAGTCTAGAAACCACGTGACAGATATTTGATTCCAATAACATCAAAATGAAAAAAAATTTAGGATCTTAAGTTAACAGGTTCCAAAGTGTAGACAAAGAGATAGCACAATTTGGAAAAATATTGACTGACAGGTAGTTTTAATTTGAATAAATAGCTAGGAAAAATACTTACGTCAATAACTGGGCCTAAATTTTGACCAGTTATATTTGATTCACCAAGATAAAAGTCTCTGATTGCATGTGTGATGGTTGAAGGTGAAGAAGCTGTGCCAGCATACATCAGCATATCAGGTGCAAACCGATCAAATGCTTGATCCAATACAGTTATCAATAATCCTCCTCCTTGGCTGAGAACTTAATAGGATCATCTTGTAAGAACTTGACAATAAATGAGAATTATATTGAATTTATAATATAATGTACATAAAAATATCGCCGATCCAGAATGAAGAAGTTATAATAAAAAAATTAGTGACAATCAGATGTTTACCTATAGGATTCCTATTATACTAACCAACTACTATAAAATATGAAGTTCCAGCTATAGTAGTCTATAAGGTTTCTGTATAGATCTTAGAGTATCCAACATTAATTTTCACTAAAACATGCTTTCTGAGTTGTATCGTATTTATACTGAATTTGAGATATATTTTGCTTAAGTACCTACAAATGGTACAATATGATGAAAGTTAATTAATAACAAATAATTTCAAATCACATTGTTTTTGGTCAAGTAAAAATTACACAATTTATCGCCTATTAAGGATCATAGTAATTTAAGTTTGAAATATGTTATGAGGAGGAAACCATTTTTCAAAGTTGTCAATCTAATATCTTTTTTTAATAATAATAAATTAGCCCTGATGAAATGAAATATGGTAGGCTTCTTAATAAAAAATTTTGTTTCTAACCAACATATCAATAAAACAATTAGAAAAATTACATACTGACGGCAACAAAAGCTCCTTCAGCTGATGTAAATCCTGTTAACACTGGAAGAGGAGTTGGCACAGTGATCCATGGGTCTTCTACAATGATACCTCCTTTAGGTTCTATAACTGGCCTGAAAGGAAGAAGTTCCTGCTCCAGCAACTATAAAAATCATCATCAGAATAAATCAAGGATGCATTTAACTTTCTATATTTCCATTTATTGATGGCTTACTTCACAGTGATGCTAAGTACTTTTCCACTAATATTATTTAAAATATAATTAAAGGTTCTCTCGTTTAGGGAAACCACATCTATTAAGTCAAAAATTAATTTAATAGTCGTAATTTTCCTGAAAGAGAGAACCATTAATTCTATTTAATAGTAAAGTCAATGAAAATAGCACCTCTAGTAAGCCATCGATAAATATTTCATAGAAATTAGAGATTTTATTATAATACATTGTGAGAAAAATATCTTTAAAAAATCCATTTAAAATAATAATTATTTCAACGTTTCTGCCACCATCTTCAAGATAATACTGCAATAAAAGCATTATTTTTTTATAAATTATTATTTTTAATTATTTAATTTGATGAATAGCCAATTCCAATTTTTATTTTTAACTTATATGTCATTTTCCCTTTTCTAATGTGTGTTTGAAGTCACATCCATAACTATTTCATCATAAATAACTACAAGTTTTTTTTGTTTTGTTTTTAAAGTAGTTATAAAAACTACCAACACAAATAAATCAAGATCAATAAAATAAAGATTCTATATATTTATAAAAGATTGGATTCAAAATTGCCAATATTTTTTTTCCAGCAGAACATTTTCCAACACTACTCTTTCAACTTTAAAAGTCTGGTTCTAGAAAGAGGATTACCTTGTTTTTAACCTTAAAAAACTTTATAATTTTCAGAATTATAAATAAAAATTCATGATTATTTATTGAATATTTCAGACATAGATATCCCAATAATAAAAAATGACTTTTCTGATATTCCTAACTCAAACAAAATATTATACAGCTTTTGGAAGTCAATAGAATCATACAGCTTTCACTTCCCATCCTTCCTAGAGTTGAAATAAATCCATTCATGCATAGATAAGTGAAATTAAAAATTTATTATTGTAATAGTAACCACAGAAATATAAAAAAAATTTATAAACTCTGTTTATTTCAGCAATTTTCATTGCTACACATTTACCTTCTACAATTTAGTTATTACTTTTTCTAAACTTTTGAACTTAAAATAGGAATTTCCATTGAAAACTTAGATTCAAAATTGAAATATCACAGCTCTTCCATTTACTACATATTTCGTATATGAGTAGGTAAAAGATAAAATAAATAAAGGATCAACAAATGAAGGAAGACTACATCAAGCTAAATTTTTAAAAAGAGAAAAAATCCACACTGAGAGATGAACTAAGTTGCTACACTTAAAATTTTAGGCTAAAAATATATTTCAACCAAAAGTTTAGAAATATATCTAATGAATTAAATCACATCTCTATTAAACCCCAATGGGATGGGATAGTAAAAAAACATTGCAAGACATGAACTTAACAAACAAGCATTGCTTTGATAATTGGGGTTGTTTTGGTGTATAAATTTGAATATATTCTTAGCAATGAATAAAAACTTTTACAAACCTTATATGGAATGAAAAATTATTCTAATTAAAATATTAAAGCAAAATAGTTATTTTTTTTTTTATAAATGTTTTTTTGTCGTTTAATTTCAAGTTTTAATATTACTCATAATTTCTTTTACATGAACTCAGTTACTTAATTCAAAATTCTAAGGACAATATTAATTATTAATTGGTTGGAAACCAAAAAGCATGATAAAAGTTTTTTCATCTTAGAGTAGATATATTTTAATATGTTGTATTACAAAGATTATAAATACCATATAATTTAAAAACATCTTTTTGAAGATTTCTTTAATGAATGCATGCAGAAATGTACATAATAATTAGCACTCATGACTAAATTAATAAATGAATCTCTCACCCCAAAGCTTTTAACTGCCTCAACCAATTTTTTACCAGGCACATCTAAAAGACATGAAATGACTGCTGCAGATGTTTTTCCTTTACAGTCTGCTAGTTGTGCCAGTTTAAGAGTTTTTTCTCTTATACTTCCAGGTGTCCCAACTGCCCAGGGTGAAAGCCAACTTCCGCTTTGTGCTATCCCACCAACCAGAAGTCCTTATTAACATAATATAAAATTAATTTGGTATAGAATATATTTAAAAATAAGGATATAATATTAATGCATTATTTAATATTATGCAAGTAAATTATTATTTGTCGCTTATTATTACATATCGCTCCTTTACTTGAATAGTGGCTAATCCTTAAAAAAAAATATTATTTTATTGAACCTATTCCAAAGATAGCACAATACCACAGACTGCAGTTTCTTTACAGAGGTCATGCTACAGATTTCATTAAAAGTATTAGATTAGTTACAAATAAACTTCAGACAATACTACAATCTACGGAATACCTCAAAAACAAAATTTGTCAATCAAGAGCTACAACAAAGACAACAAAGATCCTTAAAGAGGAAAATGAAGCTCACAATATGGTATGCCAACCTCAAGTCTAGCTGGCTGTTATACTAGTAAAAAGTATGTTCGAAAAATAAATAAATAAAATTTCAGAATTTTATAAATATAGAATAAAATAAGAATTATTTAGCCAGTTTATTTATACCAGTAATAAGTAAAGGGAATAAATATTCACTACAAAAAATATAAATTAATAGAATACATTTTAACCTTGAGCAGCAGGTGCGTTCATAAGAAAATAAACAGATGCAGCACCAGCACTCTGCCCAGCTGCAGTTATCCTGTCAGGATCCCCCCCAAATGCATGTATGTTACGATGAGTCCAGTGTAACGCTGCTAACTGGTCTTTCAGCCCCAAATTTCCAGGATGGGTATCATCCTCAAGACTAGAGAATCCTTAAAACAACATATATAAATTCAATATATAAATTGTATTTTCAGACAAAGTAGATATAAAAAGTGAAGTTAATGCTAATCATTACTAAGTTATGAAGTTATGAAGCCATTAATTCATACCAAAAACAATCCTTGAAAAATTGATGGTCTGTACAATGCTGGAAAGCCTGATTTTAAAATTTGTTCTAGAGAGAAAAAGAGTTCAGCTAAAGGTTACAACTGTCCGATTTATGCCCTGAGTAATATCAATTACTTTATTTTCAATGTATGGGGGATTTCAGGAGGTGCCGATCATAAATTCCATAGGGACAGACTTAATAATTGCAATGTTGATAAATAAAAAATATCAGATCTATTTAACAAACATGTTTCAAATATTACATGCAAGTATAGATCATCAATTTAATAAAACCACTTTTCCCCCCAGTTTAACAACACTTCTTTTTTTTAAGTTATAATTAATGTTGTCTGGTTAAGATTTTTTTAAATTTCTATAATCAGAATAATCCAATATAAATCCAGCATCCTGGGAAAAGAAAATTTAGTGACCGTAATATAGAATGTGGCCAATGAAGTTGCAAAACAAATTCCAGCACATTCAAGTAAAAAATCACGGGCTTATGGATAAATTACTAGATAAAATTTAACCATCACAATCTGGGTAGAATACCTCACAATCATCTATAGGATTACAAATACTCACAGCCATGGTTAAGCACAAAAGGGCATTTATTTCAGAAAATAACTATGAGGCATGTTTAAAATTTAAAAAAATGGATTACAGCAAAAAATTTTCTTATCGCTACTAGGAACATTATATGGCTTACAATTTAGTTTAAGATTATAGAACATAAAGAGAATATTTATATTGTTCAATGACTAATAAGTTAAAATAAATATTTTCTTATAAGATGGTTGCCAAAAATGTATAATGACAACAAAACATTAATGCATTAAAAACTCAATATATCATTAATAAGAAATTTGGTTAAAATTAACCACAAATAACACATTTTTTGTGCTGCTATATCATATAAAACAATATCTTAAGTTAGATCAATCCATAATAAAAAATTATAATAACCTAAAGGACCAAGTCTGTAGTTTATGGTTACTAGAACCACATCCTTATCCAGTAACGCTCCAGGACCATACATGGATGAAGACCCTGAGCCAAATTTCCAACTTCCACCATGTATCCAAAATAGAACTGGGTACGTTCCATTGGATACCTAGAACAAAAATAATTAAGTTAAGGAAGATATAAGATTACGAAGCCTACTAATAAATTTAATGATAACAGTTTAGCCTTAGTAACAATAAAACTTCCTTAATCCAGGTTACAGGAGATTGGTGTAATCAAAGGACACTGACCCATTATACTTCAATCTTCAATTTAACTGTCTAATGTTATATCTCCATAAATTTCAAAGACCTAAATTTATTGTCTAAAATATAATATAATAAAGCATCATTTATTATACCTTCAATATACTCAATTAAAATCAATAGTAACAAATATATTTATATGTGTATATAAATTGTTCGAGTCCTTTTCTTTTTACATTTTTAACTTATTGTTGTATTAATATCAGAAACAATTTTATTTTCTTCCAAATTTTTACTATTATTTTATCACTTTTAAGTAGATTTTTTCTTTTTGTTTTGTTTTTCTAATGTGTATTAAAAACATGCATTGCTATTGGATAGGTGATATTGTGCATAAGCCAACAGATACCACATCTTGCTCCTGTGGAGTCTACCAAGAAAGAGAACATTCCTACATTTTGCAAGACCTCAATTGTTAATATTGGCTATCGTGATTCCTTATGATACCTAAGTATCAAAACTAATCAGTAGCCAGTAACATATCTACCCATCAGTGGAAGCTGGTAGATATTCCATTTTAAATAAACTGGCTAAACACCTATTGGAGTCAAGGAACTTTTTTATTTTTTCTGTTGTCTTTGATTGTAGTTTAAAACATATACTGGTTAAATATCTTTTATTTTTTTAAAACAATTACTTCATTCAATCAATCAACTAGATCTTATTCTGATTAAAATAGTCTGAGAGTGCATAAATGCTACATTTAAAAATCCTCTTAAGTACCTTTAATTTTGTTTGTGTGATATAATTTAATTATTTCTCATTGAAAGCAGTAATGAAAAAATGGATGAATTTATACTATGAAGGTATTGGATAATTAAATAAAGATGAAAATAAAAATTTTGGCATTTTCAAGGTTGTCAAGACAACAATGAAAACATACTAATAGAAGTCTTTTCTTGGCTTATTAATGGAAATTTAGAAAGAGAAGTATTACCACGTGAATAATAAAGAGGTATCAGTTTTGCAACACTAATGTTGGAGTAATATGTAAACCACTCCAGATTAATAATAGTTTTTAAATTTTGAGATGTTTAAATCTCTGTGGAAAGCTAACAGCTTAAGTGATTTCGGTTTTAGTTACTGAAGTAACACAATAAGAGAACTTATTGTTTTATAGAGGATATTAATAATAAACAATTACTAGTATTTTAGAAATAAATTACTTACACCAGGAGTATATACATTGAGGTAAAGGCAGTCTTCATCACCAATAACTTGATCTGAAGAGTCAAGCGAGTCTATTTGAAGACATGGGGGTCCCTCTTCTAAGGCATCCAAGATTTCATCAGTATCATGCAAGGCCAGAGGTTCCTAAAAATACAGTAATTCACTCAGTAAATAGATTACGAGATCATACCATAATGATACAAATATATGAATGTTACAATAATACTCGTACAATAATTTAATAGTTGCAATAATAATTTACAAGCCCAAAGTTACTTTTATTCTCTGGTTATTTAGAGATCAGAGTAGTATTAAAAAAGTTAATTCATTAGTTAAAAAATAATTATATTGTTAAAATAAAGTAACAAAACTACAAAATGTAAAGGAGGAAATGGGCTGAACCTGAAGTAGCCAGAAGAGTAAGGTAAAACGGTCATTTGCTTTGTGAATGTATGTATAATTAAATAAAAAGTTTAATTATGTGAAAAGATTCCTCCTTTTGCCTAGTTTCATAAGAATTGATTCCAAAAAATTATGTAATTGTATTTGTTTTAACAATTTGAATTCTTTCCCCTGTATATTTTTAAAAACATAAAGTAAATGATTTGATTTCAGAGGGAAGACTAATTTGGACTATGAAGTAAGCTGCGGCTTCAACACCACTATCAATTTTAGGACCATTGGTGTATATTACAGAATGTCCTCTGTATCTATCCAGAAAATCGTAAAAAAAAATTCTGATGCTATTGTGGCCATGGGCGTAGGCAAGGGGGAGCCGAGGCAGCCCCTTAGACTTTTGGGACCCAAGAAAAAAAAAAAAGAATATGTTGAACTTATTTGATTGATGATTTCTTTCTGAAAACATGCTCTTATTAGGAAGACTCAATTACCTTGTATAATTGACATCTCCATGGATCATAAGATCCTTCAATAAAAAAGGTAAGATTCAATGGCGGGATTATTCGTCCTATACTTATCTCTAAAAATAATGGAAGAAATGAATAAAATTGAACCCTTTTTTGATTCCATTCTTCCTATTATAACTGACAGTTTGCCAGCTTAACTATCTCAGAATGTTTGTTGAAAATAAATCAAAGAAGGCAACCATCCTAGAAGAGGTGGTTAAAGTTTTGGGGGCAATCCTAGAAGGCTGATGGTCTCATAGCAAACCTCTTCATCACCTGAACAACAATTAACCTTGTACAACAATTAAGTTTATGCTCGATTTCCAAGTTTCATTTAAAATAATTTATTGTGATTATAGGTAATACAATTTTTAAAAGTAATGAATTTGAATTTTATGAAGTAGAAATAAAATGGTGATTGTTTTTCTAAGTATAAATATTGGAAATGTTCATGTTGGAGATGTTATTTTAATGCCATCATATTTCGAGGTCAGATTAGTGGGGAAATCCAATGAATCTTTGCTAGCTTCCACTAAACCTGTTTGAAAACTTGTAAAAAACTAAGAAATATAAATAAACCGGTTTGAAACAAACAAACTGTTTCAGCAAATAATATGCATAACTTCTGTTTAGATAAGACAATATTGTATTAAATTTTAAGTCGGATAACGGGTACCAAATATTTTTTTATTCGTTATGGAATAGTTTCGTCCGTGATCGGATCATTCGTTATTAAAATAAACTTGAATTTAATCGTTATTATTCGACTATGGCGAAGCAAAAAAGAATGGTAATGTGTTAAGGGGTGCCACATAACCTTTTCTTTGTAAGGGCGATCTTTTGAGCAAGGTACACAATCGATTTTTAAATTCAATGTCTCAAAGTTCTCGGTGATTACCGTGAGTGCTTTGAAACAATCTGAGTTCAAAACCCTCAACAAAATTATTATATTTAGTATACTCCTTTATTGGCAGGGCTGTTCTGGCTGGTGGTAGTGAGAATTAATTGCATTGTGAATTAGTATACAGTATGATTAAAATATAAAATCCTTATATATGAAAATCCAAAAACATTAAAATAAAAAGTAATTTAATTAAAAAAAAAGAACTCTCCACGGAAAAAATCCTTACCTCCACACCATGAGATTCCCAATCTTTTTCGGTTTGCGGCTCCCTAAATAATCGGATTTTTTTTACGGGGCACTCTTAATACATTGGATTTTTATCTAAATTTTTGACTTTCTTGAAAAATTGGAAAACTTTATTTTTTAAAAGAGATAAAAACTTGCGAATATCGGTAGAGTATAGTGTAAGGTACCCGACTACTGTTTCAAATTTCACAATTCATCGTCGACAACTTCAGTAAACCCAAATATAATACAATTAACTAATATAATATATTAAAATTCCCTGACCCTGTATGTTATAACGAATAGGTGAGTAGGGTAGAGATATTTCCGTGGTCCCTTTTTTTGGTAATTATATTTTTTTTTATTTATTATTTGGTATCCGTTGTGAACACTTAATTAAATAAATAGGAAAACATGAAAAATCAACAGAAAAAAGTTATCGAATTGAAATATTGACGAATATAGTTACATTTGGTTAAAATACCTAAACAGTATGGCATAAAATAAATTTATAAGTTTAGATGGACGTTGTCCATACCAGACAAAAGCAAAATAAGGGTCTTCATCATAGTTCTTTAAAAAACTCATAATTACTTTCAAGTCAAATATAAAGTATATTTTTTGGTCAGAGGGGCCAGAAATAATTTTTAAAATATATATATTTATCCATAAATGACTTGATTTTTTTGTTTATCTTTATTAAAATAATTATTTGAGATAAAATATTAAAAATAAATTAAAATTGCTAGCAATTTTGGGATATTGAAAATGTATGATATCTATTATCTATATCCGACTTATCAAATAATAGATAATTTTATTCGAAATCCGTAATCTATTTAAGATAATTTCGACCAACTTTGCTTCGATGTTATGTAAATAAAGCAAATACAATTCCTAGAAGAGTATAACTATATTTTACCTGATCTATAAAATTGTTTGTAAGGATGAAAAACCTACAACATATTTATATTTTTGAGAACTAGGAAAATTCACGATTGTGTTAATGTACAAGTGAAAAATAATACAATAAGTAAAAAATACCGACTAGGTATTAAATTCGTCCTTTTTACAAAATACTGATAACTTTTTTAATATACATGGTTAACAAACGGAATTAAGACAAAAATGTTTCAACGATATTTTTCTGTTGCTATAGAACTTCGTATTTTTAAGTTTGCCGAGATGGGAATAAATATAGATTTTGTTCCTGCCAAGAATACAACAGTTTAACAAAAAGATAATCATGTAGTCATGCAAACAGGAAAGATTTTCGGTTCGAATCAGATTTATCTACTTTAATATTATATCTATTAATATATACATTATATATTATTACTAAAAATGAGAACTGTTAATTTTTTTTTTCAAATAAACAAAATTTGAGTTTCTATAAAGATAGATATTTAGAAAATCCGGGATTTAAGCTCTGTTTGTCTATTTCAATGAGGATAAAAGCTACAAGATTTTAATAATAACAATGACTTGGGGAACCCGAAGGGTCCGAAGTTCGGATAGATGAAGATACCACCTATCATTCTCTACATACATCTGTCCAGTGACACCCCAAAATAAAAATCCTTAGGTAGGTCGATTTTGGCGAAAAAGTTCATAAATATATAAAAAAAATAAATAAATATAAAAGAAAATATATAATAAATGGAAGTAAAAATAGGCTTATCATAGAAAAAACACGGGAATTTTCACTGGAGGCCCTATCTAGTTTACTTAACAATAATTAAATACGATTAACTATTCTTATATATTAATCTTTCAAGATTAAACGTTAGACCGATGTTAGACTGGTAGACCGAAACGTAGGGTGAAGGACTGCGTCAAGACTGATCTTGTTGATTCCATCACTGGAAGGAAGTTTACTGACAGCGAATGGGCTGTATCGGCATCGAATCTTCTGGTTCCCCAGGCCTTTTATTATTTATTTACTGGTTATTTAAATATTTAATTTAGAAACCTTAATTTACGAATTAAATTTTATTTATATATTAATTTTACCTTTTCAACTGATAATGACTTATAAATGACAAGGAGGAAATACACGTTATCAAGATCACATTTAAAGTATTGAAAAAATGTAAAACAAAATCAAAATATATTTCTAGAAACGTAAAATTGTTTCATGAGCTATTACATTTCATATTAAATATTTATAATTCAGAATAAGATGTTCATCAGGAATAAATATGTAAAAAGTAATAAGAATTATTTTATATCCTTAACTTTCTAATTTCAAAATCTGTAGCGTAATTTACATTTTAAACGTAACGATATCGTACAAAATTCGAAGTTTAAGTCTTTGAACGACAAGATAATCATTAATTTATGGAATGAAGAACTAAATAATGCTGGAATAAAGTAAAATAAATGTAGGCTATAAAACATAGTGTCGATTAAATTAATATTGGAGAATAACATGGAACTGAATATGCATATTGTGAAAAAAAATTGAAATTTTCTATTGAAGCCTAAGTCTCCATTCTATTGTAGATCTTTATTAATATTTCAAATTGAGTGAATTCATAAGCTGAAATAAAATTGCAGTTAGTGAATGAAATAAATACGGCTGTTGAGACTAACAAAATACCACATAACAAATGGTCTCAAAATTAACAAGAAAAAAAATTGATTTCTTTTTCCTGCTAAAATATTGCAAATGAAAATGTATTTTCAACCGCAACTCGATCAATTAAAATTTGATTACAAGAGGCTGAATAAAGTTTGTTTTGATTTTTTTGTATCGTAGATTAACTTCACAGATTTAACTATTGTTTGTCTTTTCCTTGGTGTGATCTAAACAAACTGGAAAAGGCGACGTATCATAGAATGCTGTGCTTCTTCATCCAAAGCTATCTTTCGAAATCTAATCATACACATCAACAAATGCAGGGTTTCATATGTATGAATTATGATCAAATTTTCCTAATCCGAAAAATGTATAATTGAATCAGCAAGTGAATGGAACTAAATAAAAAAATGTTTTTTTTTTTTTTATGATACATTCATATCTCTTGGAATAAGGTACATCATACACCATACACCATACACCATTAAGGGGCTATCAAATTTAATTATTATTTCAGGAACGGGATTTCGAGAACTGTTCTTTAGTCACCGTATATCGTGATCATATTGTTATAGGTCAATAAAAAAAGGTTAAACAGGTTATACTTCGAAATCATAAAATTAAAGAATCTAACGTCAAATAAAACGGGTAATGAAATTGGCCACAAAAATTCTTGAGGGAGAGAATTTATTTTTTTGTTTGATGTACAAAAGAAAAAAAATCAATTTTAAAAATAAGATTCACTTTATAATAATTATAAACTGGATCCTATTTACTCCGATATTACACTCGACAGAATGCCTATGGTAACATTGTTAAAAACAATCAAGATATTAATCGAAGGAATTATGAACTTAAATAAGTCGTAGTACATAAATTATAAGATAATCCGTATGTTCAGGAATACAATGATATCACCAAGGTATCAAAAACAACATTTCTCATCTATGACATTCAAATATATTAATTTTACATAAAATAATCTTGGAAGTGTTGTTGCAAGTCCTCATTTAAAAACACTTGTGTCAAGACAAGCCGTCTATACTAGGATTAGTCTCTCTTCTCTTGCCTTTCCATGAGTATTTGTACCAATGGTGAGAACTGATACAGCAAATACCTCAACAACACAAGAATTTACATGAAGAAATTTTATAAAATAAATTGTTCATTTTTATGTATGGCATTCAACCGTTTCCAACTAATGTTTTACTCCTTTATTCATGAACCAATGAATATTTAATTATTTAGAGTATACATTGCTATTATATTAAATAATAATGTTATTAATATTACATACATTGTACAATCATGCTAACATTAACTTAAATTACAAAATAATATTTTATTTTAGTATAATTTTATTATTTTGTATTAATATCATTTTATTATTTTTATTTAATATTATTCTCTATAGGCATTAAAATGATGCGTCGATATTATATACTGAGAAATTGTTAAGGATCCAGTCTGTGAAGAGCACAAATAAGTAAAATTTATTTATAACGTTTCAACCGGAGTTCTAGGTCTTCATCAGGGCTAATAAAAAAAGAAGAAGATTACAACCATAATGAATAAAAAGAAAATACAGAACAGTAAGATAATTAGAATGTAAAAGACAATATTGTTACCTAAGTAATAATGGAAAAAATCTATTGCAAGTATTACCAGAAAATAAAAACAATATTAGAATATATAAATTATTATTTTATAAATGAGGAACAAAAAGGAAATAATATAGCAATAGAATATTTCTATTTCTCACTTTTTTCCTAACTTCAATTTTGAATTATTTTCATTTTATTTTGTACATACATTTACTAACTTTATTTTCAAATTTATTTATTTTTTCCTCTTTTATAATTTTAATATAAGATTCTGCGTATATCTTATATAATTGTCTCCTAATACTACTTATTTACCTATATTATCTGTTATCTTCTAATTTTATCCTAATTCTGTATTTTCTTTACATTCATTATAGTTGTTACCTAGTTTCTTATTCTCAACACTGAAGAACGCCAGTTTGTGTTCTACACTGATCGCACTTCCAATCATCTTATGATACAAAAATTATATTACATATAAGTATATTTAAATACATACATTTCTTATTTCCTAAATCATTCATTGATTTATTAATTTTTCCGATAAATAGACTTTTTACTAATGTTTATATTTTTTCACTAAAAATAAACAGATAAATGTTAATTTAAAAAAAATATTGTTTTTTGAGATGAAAGGTACTAAATTCCAAAGGTTTTAATTGTTGAAAGTTCGGAATTTTTGTTTGACGGTTTCAAAAGTATCTCATTGCACCAATCGAGTTGAAAAATAAAGCATCTATCTTCAAACATAGAAAAATAGGTAAGTTTTAGTGTCACCTGAAACATTTTTTGACTTTATTCCCTTCACTTTATGATTTGATTAGTATGATAGTAGAAAAATAATGATTATTTGGTAAATTGGAATATAATTTTAAAGAGGAAACAAGTGTCTATGTGCGATTAATTTTTGTTAGTTTAAAAACTTTCCGAGATTGAAAAATTTAATATTTGGTAACAGTTCGAATTTCATCAAGCGACTGATTTCCTTTCTTTAAGAATTTTGGCTATTTACCGACTGTAAAAGGCTTAAGTTTTAAATAATAGGTTTCCCGGAATTTATTTTCATTTTTTATTCTTATCATGAAACATACAGGAATTTAGTAAATCATTGCTGATAAAACGGCCGTAACCAGATGTCATGTAATTAGAAAACTTATTTTATGATAATTCTCTTTTTCTTAGCTTTTAATTAATTCTTTGTTTATCTGTTATTTTTAAAATTTAATTTATGTGTTAACCAAGCAGTAATATATAGAAATAAAATTATATGAAAGTTTCACATATCTTTACATAAAATTCGTTAATTTTACTAATCAATGGAAGCATGATTAATATATTATGTTAAAATTGGATTATGCAGATGCTTTATTAAAGTTATATTAAAACATTGACGTAAGGTTGTGATTGTAGCATACCAAACAATAAGTATTTAAGAGGTTAACAACTACTAACTTAAAATAATATGCAGAAAACCGGTTAAGTAGTATGTTAATGATTATGTTTTAATTTTAAATAAGCTTTTCAAATTCAGTAGCCTTGATAAAAGTAAAACTTACGGATTTTTTTAGGGTGAGAACGTAAATTTAAATAATACATTCAAATCAGATATGCAAGGAAATCCTGAAAAAAATACAATCTAAAGTTAGAAAAGACCCTATCTCTCCTTCCTCTACACCGATCACATATTGTATACCGCATCCCTTGCTCCATAATTAATTGTTATTCTGCTTACATAGGTGAAACCAAAAACCTCTTAAAAGACCGTATTAAACCACATAAATATTCTGTTTCCTCACATAATCATTCCCTCGATTTCGGAAAAACGTCTATACATGCTACAGTTTTAACTATGACAAAAGGCTCATCTCTGAAAGCCTCTGTATCCAATTGGAACCTTCTTCCGTCAATTTAAAAACCGACAAGCAAAACTTATTATTAACATATTCGCAGATAGTTAATTTATTTTCCTTACCCACGTTATTAGTTATGTTCATCATATATTATTATTGTTGTTTTCAAAACAATTTTTTTTTCTTCTATTCATTTCTTTTGTTCGTTTCTTTTTGTTGTTTTTTTTTTTAACTCTAATTATTAAGGATCGTTTTTATTTTTTAGGCTCTTAATTATATTATTTTTTCCAATGCTTTTTTTCTTTTCTTTTTCTTCTACTCATTTCTTTTGTTAAACTTTACTTATATTTTACCTCTTTATCAATTATTATGGTTACATATATTTTCTTTCTCTCTATTTTATGTTTCTTTCCATATTTCAATTTTTAAATTATTAATAACTAATATATTCATACTTCTTTACATTATATAACGTCATTTTTATTTTATTTCCTTAATTATGTTATTTTACCTACTTATTCAATTATCTATGTATACATTTTATTTTTCACTTCTCTCGTCACTTCATTTAATTAATTCCATTCTGTAAAATTATTCACTTTATGTCATTCTGTTTATATTTAATTTTTTATTTTCTATATTAATTGGTTGTTATCTTGTTGTGTTCTTAGCACTGATGAAGGCTAGAAACTCTAACCGAAATGTTAGCACGATTAAATAAGTAACATCAACTTATTTGTGTTTCATTTTGACCGCACCCCCAACCATCATCTCCTCATAAAAGTTAGAAAAATAACCTGAAAACAATAAAAAAAAATAAACTAACAGAAAGCCACTAAGTTGTTATATAATTTTAGATACCTACACATTTATTGAACTGATCATTATTATTGGAAATATCAATAATAGAAAGAAATTTGGAAACAATATTTTTTCTTAATTTCGAAGGAAATATGCGGATAGAATTTTTTGTTTATTGTCAGTATAAGAAATGGAATAAACTCGCACCAACTTTAATTTAGTTTTTATATCTAAACATTCTACAATAAGGAAATTTAAAGGATTAAAAAGATTTAAAGTGAGCAAAGCCAGACCGTCGGAACTGCACGCAGTTCGCCCGGAACCAGCAGAATGGGCCACCACAAACCTCGGATTATAAGGCGCTTAACAAGCAAACGATACGTGACCAGTTTGGTAAACCCAATCTGCGGATCTCTACAATAGAATTATATAGAAAGAAGATATTTTTAAAGAAGACCTTACTTGCTTACTACCTCATACCAGTGACTAGAAAATACTTGAAAAAAACTGCTATAACAACACCCTTTGGACTGATAAAATATAACAGGATAAATTTTGGTCTTAGGAATGCAGGAAAAATCTTCCTAAGATTTGTTGTTGATAAATTTCGCGACATTACCTACATGTATAAATTATAGATTTCTTGAATGCGCCTGATAATGAAGAACAACATGAAACAAACACATCTTCGAAAAGTCCTCCAGGGATTAGACAAATACGGCATCGCCGTCAATGCGTTTTCGTCGAATTTTTCGCTTTTTCTTCCAGCCTTTTAGCGTGGGGGTCTATAATCAATAATATGATATAAATATTAAATCGTTCTCATTGAAAGAAGATTTGAATTGGATAAAAAAGAAATAGAAAGTGAGTTTCCAAATACTTCAAAAATGGCTTTTTAGTTGTTATTGGTTATACAAAATACATTGAATTGAGTAACATTTATTCATGCGTAAAGTTTAAGGTTTAAATTTTATTTCGATATAAATCTCACTATTTTGGCATATAATAGTATTAAAACGATTTAAAATGAGAAAGTAGGATGGGAAATGAAAGTTGTATCATGCACACATCGAAGATTCTTTGTAAATATGGTAATGTAATCTTATTATAAAAATATATGTATATATAGTTGACCGTAAAAATTGATGTATAGGAAGATGGTCAGGGTTGCGGTCAAAGGAGAAACAAAAATAGTTTACAACTATTTATTTTACTCATAAATTTAAAATTATAAATATATAGTGACTTTTCACCCGTTTGTTCTGAACAGCCCTGATGAAGCCCTACAAAGTGGGGCGAAACGTCGGAAAATAAATAGTTGTAAACTATTTTTGTTTCTCCTTTGACCGCAACCCTGACCATCTTCCTATACAGGAAAATAAATAGTTGTAAACTATTTTTGTTTCTCCTTTGACCGCAACCCTGACCATCTTCCTATAGATATTATAAAAATAAATTATATATTAAAAAGCACTATGATACTGCCAAGAAAAAAATTACTATCTTCAGTGCCAAGCTTAGACTTAAATCGAATAAAAGCAACCTGGGTCTGTTTCAGATTCCTACTCTTATTTTGTACGGGTTCCACCTTATTATCATAACAAGAGCAATTTTATTATCTTATATGAATAATAATATTTAAGAAAAATTAATATAACGATGTCATTTAGATGAAAAAATTATTCTTTAAGTGTAATTATTATACCACTCCTGATTTTCCTTAAGAATACAAATTAATGCTTAACTTAATATTAAAGCGGTAAAGGAAAGTATAAACTAACGGTAAGATTTAAGTGTAAAACCCTGGAATGTTTAAGTTCATTGATAAAGTACGCAACAGAATTTCCGATTCGCTTGCTAAAACCCTATTTTATGAGTAAGGAAATAACCTTACTCATGTTTGTACTTTGTTTCCACGCAGTAACGGTCCATAAAATTGTCCATCAATCATATGCCAATTCTAATTACTCTTATTAAAAATTTGGATGATAAATTAATAAAATAATTTGGATGATTTATAAATAAAATAATTTGCTAATTTATTGTAAGTTTAATAAAATTTGAGCCCTGGTTGAGTATAATATTTCTGGAGATGAACTGATATAAGAAAAAAAATCAATAAATTGCTGTTTTCTTACATTTGAAGGTGATGTGCTTGAGAAACATTGACATCGGAGTTAGAAAGTATTTTCTTTTGTGGGATTTAGCTCTGCAAAGCGCAGAGTTCCTTTTAAGGTCCTAATCTTCTATAGTACTTGTTAGTTCCTAACGCCGGCTTATTACAATGTAGCAAAATTAGTTTTCCACAATTTTGAAAACTGATGTAACTTGTGAAAATCTTGAGAGTAGGAGCAAGAAAGTTTGTAGAGTTTTCTACAATGGTATAAATAAAGGTTTAGGGTACACTGTACAGTCTACTGAAAACTTAACCAAATCATTTTTGGATACTTCCGATGAGGCAGATGATACTCCTCCGATTTGGGAAGAAATAGAAGAAACGACTGATTGGACCCAATGCAACCTTTTCCGTTTATCTGGTCTTTATAACATTTATAAATATACATGGGGTGCCACCACTTACACTTGAATAGAAAATCAAAATGATATTTGAAAATTTTATGATGTAATCTAGTGGCAATTATATGAGAGTAGACCTCTCAAGAGCCGCATCGTTTTTTTGGCTGAGATCAGCAATGCACCACGAGTAAATAAACTACACCCCACTCAGGCAGAGGAATAGAAGGCAAGATGAAAGAGGGAAGATAACATCATTGAAGAACAAGACTTCAAACAAAGAAGATCAACCATCAATTAACCTTCAATCGACGCTGTACGCAAAAAAAATGTGCATTCTTTGCGCATGTGCAAATCTTTGTAACAGTTGTGATATTTTGTAACCGTTATTCTCGGAGTGTAAATGTTATTAACTCCACTGAGGTATACTCTTATACAATACTTTTTTAGAGTGATGGATCAATATTACTGCCAAGGAGTTTCATTTTTTTACTCTTTTAATTATATTTGGATAATTTTCTTGTTAATATATAATATAATATAATCCTATTTTTATTTAAAAATGATATTGTGATATTATTTTGGTTGGTATCAAGATAGCAGAAGTCCTCTGTTATAACGGATATTTGCTATTTTGGAATTGGGCTTAGTGTTGTTCTGTGTGCCTTATCTTCAGGAGTGTTTTTTTTTTGTGTGTGTATTTCAGTAATTTTTGAGTTAGTTTTAAGTTAGTTATTGTCTATTTTACTTATTTAGTTTTAGTGTCATAGTGATTTATACATAGTGAGTAGTGCTTTTTATTTGTGGTGTGCTTTACCTAGCCTAGCGGTTTTTTTACTCATATACTTATTATAATGGCTAATGTAGAAAACTTTGTATGCGACCTTTGTGGGTTTTATAACCTATAAACGTTTTACTAGAAACTATAAATTAAAAAGATACATAAAAACTTTACATAGAAGTTCATATGGTAATAAACCCAAAATAATTCCTAGCTACAAATGTGGAATATGTAATGTTAGTCTTAAAGGTATTAATAATTTTAATAATCATATTTTAAGTGAGCATAATATTAAAATAAATAATTCCACTCCACAATTTAATAAGGAAGAATATTTTCGAAATGTAAACTCAGTGAGAGAAAAAGAAACAGCTTCCTATGTCAAAAGATATACTGCGTATTCAAACAGAAAATATTGCGTAACTAATTATTATTATAACAGATTCGAGAACTATAGGACAGTCATATCCTCCCCATCTAATAGAGAACGCCATTTAAAAGTACAAGGCTCCAATAAAATAAATAGTTATTGCCCAGCCAAAATTAAAGCACAGTTATAAAAAGTAGAGAGTGTTACAGTTGAATATTGTTCAACCACAAATTAGAACTGTGCCATTTGCAACTCCATAAAGATGAGCGGGAAGAGTAGCCTTCAAAAATAACTATGAAAATTCCTTTTGAAGGTTTTTTTTTTCTTCAACTGAAACGATCAATATGTATTAGATGTATTTTTAAAATCAATTATTAATAAAGTAGGGCAAATCATTGCCAAAGTATTAATGACAGATACGGAAGAATTATTTTACAATGCATGGGAAATGTGAAGATATTATTCTGCACATGGCATTTGCAACGTGTCTGGCAAAGAAGGCATAAAAAAATGCGTAAAAATGAAATTTCAAACAAACTTTTTATATTTCAAAATGAAGTAGAACTAACAACATTCGAAAGAATAATCCCTACAATGCTGAATGGTATGTGTAATGACCAAGAAACCAGAGAATTCGGAATATATTTAAAAAGTAATTATATTAAAAATTGCCAATACTGGGCCAACTGTTACCGAAAAAATGCTGGGATTAATACGAACTTTAATGCATATAGAAAGGATTCATGGTATTTTCAAATATTTATTTCTTAAAGGCAAAATGACGAAAAGATTGGATGTCATAGTTGATGCTGTAATGCGATTTGTGAATCACTAACTTTTTGACAGTATGATTATTAATAGCAAATGGAAAGTTAGGTACAAATTGAGAAATATCAGAAAAAGGCACAAAACACCTCTCCATCTTGATTTCAATAATGTACTTGCATCGTCAAATAACACATGCCTAGTATTTTTACCGCTATCCAAATTTGACATGTATACAGTTACATTAAATGATGTAGAATGTAATTGTAAACATGCTTGTCAGCAATGTCAAGCATGTTTACAAAAATTAAATTGTACATGTATAGATGATTGTATAAGTTTAGTTTGTTACTATTTTACGCTTAATTATGACGTTTGATTTTGAAGCTAACAGCCCTGAAGAAGGCTAGAAACTCTAGCCGAAACGTTGGCACAATAAAATAGGTTACACCAACTTATTTGTGTTTCTCTTAGACCGCACCCCCAACCATCTTCTCCTCGTGTGTACAAAAGAAATTTCAAACAAGCTTTTTATATTGCAAAATGAAGTAGAGCTAACAACATGCGAAAGACTAATGCCTACAATGCTGAATGGTATGTGTAATGACCAAGAAACCAGAGAATACGGCCTATATTTAGAAAGTAATTATTTTGTTTAATTATTTATTCAGTTTGTTACTATCTTTCAATATTTTATTGTGCATTTTCGAAAAAAGTTATTATGTTCTAATAAAAATGATATCTAATAAAAGTTTAGATATCATTTTTCTAATCGGCATGTCAATGCTCGGCCGCATAGATCGCACAGAACAATTGGGAAATTAAATAAATTGAAATATGAAGTTTTGCAGCAGCCAGCCTATTCACCGGATCTCTCACCAACCGACTTTCATTTTTTTAAACATTTGTATCAATTTCTACAGTATAAAAATGAAGACAGCCTGAAAAATTCGATATCTGATTTTATTGATTCTAAAGATCAGATTTTTTTTTTTTTTTTTTTTTAAGGCAAGCATCTACGTTTTAAAGTTCCGCTGGGAAAAGTGTATTGAAGCGAAAGTAACATATTTTTATAACAGCTTGTGAAAAAAGATATGCAGTTTCATATATTCACTTAAAAATCAATAATTCCATACGCACCAACCTAATATAATCAATAATTATTTCTGACATTATATAAAAAATTATATTCAACATAATTTGCAAAAACGTATAAAAAAATTCTACAAAAAATTATAATTAAGGGGGTATCTACTCCATCATTAAATGGATACCGTAATTTTCAAGGGTGGAGAAACGAGGATAATTCTTAAATAAAATCGTGTAATTTTTTTCATTTGGAGAAGAATTTCCTGTTGATATATTTCCTGCCCGTAGCCATACAATTTCCTGTTAGGTTGGTTAAAAGTAAAGTCAAGGTACTTTGCAGGTCTTGTAAATGAAAATTAACAGGAGTGGTATTGAAGAAATGAAATCGTAGTTGGTTAAAGTCACCTTTAGTCATATTATAGTAAGTTTTAATTAAAAAAAAAAAAATAAAAGACATTACATAAATATTAACAAAAATCAAGTTCGAATGTTTGTATCTGTAATTATATAGGTTTGCTTTAATTATGCTTTATTTTAAATAATGTTAATTTTACAGGAGAACCTATAAAAAATATACAATATAATTGTAATATAAATAATTTAAAATAAACATTTATTCAAATATTGACCCCAAACATTGTTATAGTCTTCTAAGTTTTTGTATATTGTATATTTGTCTCTTAGAACTAAATTTATTACATAAATGTACTGTGCCAGTACTCTATGCATTTCTCAAGATGAGCATTTTAAGAAAAAAAATCTATGAATTAATCAAGTTATATGTTCATTATTAATTACAAAAATTTTATGGAAATGACGAAAAATAATCCAGAAATCACATAAAAAAAATAATATAATTAAGAGCCTAAAAAATGAAAAAGATCTTAAATAAAAGTATAAACCGGGTATTACAATATGAACAGAAAAATTTCTGAATTTGATTGTTATTTCTTAAATGAAGATCTTGTTTTTTTCTTGGGGCTAAGAATGATTTTTTTGGGTAGGAAAGTCTTAGGTTCATGATTGTCATATCACGTAGAGCTGCAGTTAAGCTATCCTTTACTCATTTAAATATTTTCTCTAAATATTAGATTATCAGAATTTATGGTGTGACATATATTTATTGTGTACAAATATAGGTTTATTTATAATTTTTTTTTATTTTTGCTAGCTGGTACAATTATCATTGTAATAAAATTAAATCAACTCC
Source organism: Halyomorpha halys (assembly GCF_000696795.3). Taxonomy (NCBI): domain Eukaryota; kingdom Metazoa; phylum Arthropoda; class Insecta; order Hemiptera; family Pentatomidae; genus Halyomorpha; species Halyomorpha halys. Next base: position 2,280,415 of record NW_027116348.1, on the reverse strand, counting down.
GTCATTTGTTGCCTTTTATATGAGTCTCAACCACTTGGAAAATCTGACAACTTTATACGACAAAAAACTGTCAAAACCAGAGTGTTATTGAAAATAATTTTTGGGAGTTAATTTTTATTTTTCTATTTCTTTTTTTTTTTCATTAGAGCTTTAATTTGAGTAACAAAGTAATGCGAGGAGTTAGACATCAACAACTTCGGACTATTTGACATTTTAAGACTTAAAAACTTTCAAAACCAAAGTGATATCGAAAATGCTTTTGGAGAATTTATTTCTTCCAGGATTCCAATTTTTTTTCTTACTGGAATTGATCAGGAAAATAATAATAAATAAAAAACCTTGTGAGATAGAAAATTCATTGCTAATTATTGAGAACTTAAGGTCCCGATGTTTACAATTTCACAAAAAATAAAAATGTCTCCTTTTGGCGAATAAACATTTATTAACGTAAAACTGATGGAAGTGCTACACTGGAACGAAATTCTTTTCTAAATTCAAGGGTCATTTTGCTGTTCATCGCTGGATGATATCCGTAACATGGACAATAAAAAAAAAAAAGGCCAAATAGTTTAAACTGACATAAGATTTGAGATAAACTAGTATATTTCAATATTTACATATTAGACGAATAAATGACTCTTTCAGACAATTTCAACAAAAACTTGCAGAACGTAATGAATATTTTTATCATTTCAATAATAAAATAACTTCAAACAGATTTAGGAGACCCATAATGTCCATTCCATACTCAATTGGATATTAATTAATTAATAAATAACACTAGTGTAAAAATTAAAAATTCATTTCTCGCTCCCACTCGTATTATCTTATTTACATAAACTAGATGTTATTGAACTGTAACTTGAAGGTTGGGGAGCTAGCCAGTAGCGGAATCCAGTAAGATAAAAAGAAACTTTCATTTTATAGTAAATAACGGGGGAAATGCCTTTCCACTGGTATCATTATAGAATAAGAAACCCATCGAAGCGATAAGGCGTAACATCGGAAAGAGATCATGTTACCTTGAACATCAGAGGAGCGCGATTACTTCCGAAACCTTGACAGTAGGTTGCTCCCAGCAAACCTGTTTATTTCCCAACATCAGGAATATTTACATATGGTCACCTAAGCGACAGAAGAAATTTATATCTGTGCCATTCTTAATAAAGCAAATAACAAATAAATTGATTTTAGGATTATAATGAGAAGGCCTATAATTACCCATATTATATAAATATAAATAATTGAGCGTATAATTTCAAATAATGAAGAAGACGGTAAGGGTTGTGGTAAAAAAAAATAATAAAAAAAAAAAAAAAAGGTTAAAAAGGTACAGGAGATGAAATAACAGGCAAAAACAGAAAAGTAGATTTGAGAAAACAAAATTTAACACACTTAAAGACGGAAAATAAAGAAGCAAGTTGAGATTAAATAAGTCGAGAAAGGATAAATAAAAATAAAATTAATAATAATAAAAATAAATGAGTAAAGAACAAATCCTTAAATAAAATATCAATAAAGATTATTATTCTCTCTGGGCCATCTGTAGCTCAGGTGGTTAGGTGCAGTCATACTAATAATCTGAGATCCACTGGCGGTGCAGGTTCGAATCCGGCCTGGGAAGTTGATTTTTTCATTGAGTGGCGGTCCCACAAAATTAAAAACTTGACCCCCAACCATGGTTAGGCAGTATAGGACCTACAATGTGTGAGTCTTGGCCGAAAAAATAATATATATACATTATAAATCTTTCTATATTTTAAAATTACAGTAAGACTAATAAGTTACATCAGAAACTCTTAGCTCATATAACTTTATATCTATTTCTGTAATTTTGTTATTGAACTTCATTTAATAAAATTGCTTCAATTTACATAATTGCTAATTTGATAAATCTACTTAATCGGTTGATTCTCATAGCTATATTTTTTTTTCATTCTTAATTTCAATATTACTATTTCCCCTGTATATTATTATATACTGTTTCAACATTCTTATAATATTGCACCATGCAATTTCTTCAATACTACCTATATTATCTGTTACCTTCTTATTTTTCTGTAATTCCATTAAATCATTATAGTTATTATCTTGCTTTAGTTCGTAGCCGTGATGAAAGCCTGAAATTCCGGCTGAAACGTCGGCACGGATAAATAGGTATTTACTTATTTGTGTTCTTCTCTCAGCGTAAATTTTAGCGTTAACCAGAATTGAATTACGGTACGATATTTAAAGTCAGTAACACACAAAATCCTGTAATTTAGTACAATTTTAAAAGAAGTAAATTAAAAGATCCTAAAAAATCCTTAATTTCGGAGTGTGATGATTAACGACAAAAAATCACGTCAACATGTCAAAATATTTTTCAGGAAGTTGTTGCATGGTTTTTCACTATGTCGAAGATAATTTAATGAGTACGAAAACTTACTACTAAAACCATATCGTTTTCTCAATATTAAAACTTGTTTTTAGGCAAACATAAGAATAATTCTTGAGATAGTTTCTTTTTTTTAATTTTGGAAATGTCCTCAAAATGATTTGAATAGTTCTAAACTAGACGTGTTAATTCTCCTCAAGTTAAAAATTTCTGGAAAACTAAAAACCATTCATAAAAACTGGCTTTTATTTTTTTTTTTTACTTTCTTCATAGAAATAGTAAATTTTCGTTCAGCGATTTTTTTTTATTTATCGCATCCTTGATCTATAAAAACAAAACTAACCACTAGATCGTCCTCGTGGTCTAAGGAAAATCCCGACTGAAAACAATAAAAGCAAAAAACCACAAACCTAACTTCAATGACAGACTGTACGCTGAAATAAATAAGTGCATAACAACACAATATCTTTACTTGGAGACCAATACCTCTAATAGATATTTAATGTTCATAGTACCAGCTCAAATTAATTCCCATCATGATCGTTATTACGACAGACGAAATTACATCAACAAATCATATGCAATTTACTTAGAACTGCATCAACTTTTTTTTGTTTTTTGCAATACCAGATTGGTAGCTATACCGATATCGTTTCGAAACCTTATTATAAAAAATACATATTGTTATTTACAGCGTGTCGAGTTACTGACAGCTAAATAGGATCGACTGCTCGCACAAGTGCGAAAAAATGGAAAACAAAAATTGCAATTGTTCCGCTTTTTTATTCAAGAATCATAACAGTATAGTAAATATCTGAAGTGGTAACATAGCGTGAATAGCCAATATAACGTAACAAGTTTCCAAATCACCTATGAAGGACTATAAACTTATATACAATACCAAGCCCAAACTCAAAAGTTTAAATGTGGAACAATTAAATACAGAACATTATTTTTGTTTCTAGAAGTTAAATGAAACAGTTCAGAATATTCCTTTATACAACTTTATAATAATAATCAAATGAGATTAATTACTAGTCATAAAGGTTATTAAGACGTCACCTCATCTTTGCGAGTTGGGACTCCTAACAAAGATTTCAACCAAGAAAATCTAAATTAGATGGTATCTGTTCTAAAAAGAAAAATTTTTACTGACAGAGATCTCCGAAAAAAAATATGACGTGAATAAACGAAGGCACCAAGAAGCACTAATCAAATGTGATATGATATAATATCCTGGGAAAGCTACCATTGGTTTCTAGTTGCAGACAAATATAAAAAAAAAACGATGCCAACAAAAAACACGAAGGAATATGAATATTAATATATCGTTTTTAATTTTAATTCTAAAAAAAAAATCGCAAAATTATATTTGATTATGCCAAGTGAAAAGAGAATTGGTGAGTCCAAAATATAGAAAATCATAACTCATTACAATGATTCATTTGTATTTTTCACATTTACCGCGGAGCGACGGTATATTGGTAACCATCAAGACACGGTCTAAAGCTCATGTGGTCAACTTTTCCAACCCATGCAATTGTTATTTTTAGATCATTTTGTTTCAGCGCGATATCAATAATTAGTTTTAAGCACATATAAATAATTCATTTTATTCATTTATTACCTGATTTATACTTCCCTGAGGCATAGAAATGACTTCCTACTGTACAGAAATTGACTAAATCCCATCAGATTTAGTAGAAACTTCAAGCCGAGTTCTCGTTGAATCACTAAATATCGCATAAACGCAAGAAGAACGAGGCAACAGCGGTTAACTCAAAATACTGAAAGGGGGAGGGAGATATATATATATATATATATATATATATATATATATATAGAGAGAGAGAGAGAGAGAGAGAGTGTGTGAGAGTAAAGAGCTAGAAGCGCCTACCATTGCTACTATTCTTAATAAAAATCCTGTTGTGTCTAATTATTGTCTCTACTGTACCACTAAATGTTAGGTTGAACACAATAACACGAATAAATTAAATAATCAAGGAAAGGCCATCTTTTTTTGACGTTGAAAACTCATTATACTAATTCCTTACAGCGAGTACGGAGCTGGAGTACCGACATACATGATTAAGAAATGAAAACTAGATTCCAAGTACTCTACATCTTATACGCAGTAGAATTGCAGTACAAGAACAGCCAATCATAGCACTCTTACCTGAAGTACGATTCAAACCATGCCGAGCATTCAAGCATATGAGGTTTTTCTATAAACAGAAGAAAGGCTCCAATCACTAAGGCCTATCTATACTTATTCATGCTCTGCATTTAGAAGTTTTATCAAGCCTTTCCACCAGTTCCTTCTAAGCAACATCCGATGCTTTATCTTCAGGAGAGAAATCCCTCAGTCAGAATGGTCTGATCATGGAACTAACTTTGTAGATACAAACAGGTTCCTCAAGGATATCTAATAATACATAGCAAAGCAGATAGATGAAATCATCCACCTCTTGTCTTCGAAAAGAATTGAATGGAAATTCATTCGACCAAGATCCCCTCATTTAGGGAAAAGCTGGGAGGCCGGTGTGAAATCTGAAAATCTTTGTTAGCTGGAGTTTGTCTTTATTTACATTTGAGGAGATCTCAACAGTGCCTATCAGAATTGAAGGGATTCTCAATCAAATCAACTATCATTCCGCTGAATGAAGTTCTTGACAATTTTTTACGAGCACACTTCATGATTAGGACATCAATATATTATTTTACAATATATATTACCATATATATAATCTGTCCTACCAGAATCGGACACAGAATCGTTTCCTAAAAGACTTACAGATAGGGATCACTTCCAGTGTATATGGAAAAGATGAAACGGGGATTATCTCCACAGCCTTCAGAAGAGGGTGAGAACAAGGAAACAAGCATATCAGGAGAAAGGTGATCTCATCATATAGGAAAACAGAAATATAATGGATCATAGGATCTTGTATACCAGAAATGGCCATGCAGAGGGTACAAAAAAGGCTGCAAAAGTGGCAAGAAGGTGATCAATCACTAAGAATGAACTTGTTGGAAAAAAAATATTAGTTTCTAAAACTATATCTCATAAAATATTGAAAGTAAAGACTAAATTCGAAGCTCAATAAATGCAATATACCAAAGTTTTTAGGCATTATTTTCTCTTAAGGACAGTACTTTTCATGATATTTTCCAAAATATATTTACAAAATGTTCTCAGTTTTTAGAAAACAAGTGTTTGAAAAACTGAATCTCAACAAATATTGATCCTAAAAGTTTTTTTTTTAAGTGTTCAAATATAAGCAAATTTACTCAAATTTAAAAAGGAATATATTTTTTTTTTCGTGAAATTATTAGTTTTCAAATATTGAGCATGGTATAAACATAAGAGAGAATTTAATTTTTCTATTGATTTCAATAAACCGCCCTTTCTTTCAAAATCATGTAATAGTTCAATATCTACTATTCAAGGACGTTTAATGTTCCTGTTTTTTAGGCAATTTAAAAAAAAAAATATTTTTAACAGTAAAAATACAGTATTATCCATAAAACATAATTTTTATGGGAGTGTACAAAAATATAAAAATACAAAAATGGAAACATTTGATGGTAAACGTTTTACTTTACTTGGTAATTAGGTAAACGTTCTACTTATAGACACAAGAGACACAATAAAAAATTCATTAAAATGTATTTATATTATTATTAACCATTAAATATAATTAATATTAAAATACATTAAATGTAAATGGGTTCCTTGGTAAAAACGTAAATGTATTGTTATATTGTAATGGGCACGGGAAATAATGTGCTTATATAAAAATCTGAGATGGTACATACGCTGCATGAAGATGATAAAATGGAGATTTGATTTAATACCTCAGATAGATGATTAATCCACGAAAGATATTACAATAACTAGTTTGTAGAATGATTTTACGGAAAATTATTAATAGATTTTGTCAAATCCCTCAACTGTTTTAGTGAAAAGATAAAAGTAGAGTACTATGTAATTCGAGATACCACAAATTAGCAATGTGTTTTAATAAAAATGAATAAACATTATTATTCATTAATTCCATTTCCTAAAAATGTTTAAAATTTTAATAAAATCATACTTTTTTGTTTTAAAATAACAGCTTAAGTACTCAGTTCAACCAAGAAAGCAAAGTTCATTGAAGAATAGGCTCTCACAACGAGTGTATGTAATCGTCAAAAGATTAGTATTCCCAGATCTTCTGAGGATCTATGAATATGATGCCTTAGTTTATGCCTTTTCACCACAAAATAAACGAAAGCAAACAAGATTACAATCTTGCAATTTCTGTCTCAGAGATAGAATCGAGATTTCACCTTCAATGTCAAGTGAATTTGACGATATTACAATAACTGCATTTTTTAACTCTCACTGATCATTTATCATCTTGTGATTTACTAGGAATTATTATATAGATTCATAAGTAACTTCTGATGCAGCTAAGTAGAATCTATTGTTCGTATCTAACCGCTATGAGTTACCATTGCAACAAGTTTTTATTTTCACTATATAGACGAGGCTTCATTTAATCTTTTGTTAACTTTTATACAAGTAACGTTAAACTGTTTTTTTGCTTTTTTTTAACCTCTGAAATGAAGGGTTTTTGAATGGAAAACCCAACTGAACAGCAAGTCAGGCAGGTTGTCGAAAACTTTTTTACAAAGAACTGCCAAGAAGATGGGAGGAGGTTATAGATAATAGTGGTGAAGACATAATAAATTAATATAATTTTGTTATTTTATAAAAGCAAACTAAATGTCTGATAAAAAAAAATTACTTATGACTATACCCTAATAAAATGGTGCATCTATCAACATTTCATATCTCAGTAGAAAAATTTTTTCTGATGTATGCTGTATATATTGAATGGACGAAGACCGACCACCGCCTACATGGTTCCAACTCGTGAAGGAGTAATGGGATATAATGTCTTAGATAAAATCATGTCAGGAGGAGAGCCCATTCCATCTTCAGGGAATATTTGAAATATATAGTTCACGATCACTTACAACCTGCAACAAGCATCAGAGGTGAAGTTCTTCTTATACGTTCATTTGCAATATAACATCTTATTTATTTATTAAATATCAAGTGAACTAGGAAGTAGAGTAAGATAGAACCATAGGAACAATGGATTAATCAGTCAATCAATAAAGAACATACTATAAATATGACATAACTAACTATAGGAACAAAATAAGTCATGATCAGTTCACAAGAAATAGGGTTTCGTCAAATCTGGCTTTGAGAAATAGTTCGATGATTATTCAGCTATACGCCATACAGCAAACCAAAGCTGATGATAATTAAAATTGAAAAAAGAATTATATTAGTAAAAACGATTTATAGGAGAAAAGGTCCTTTGTAGGATAAGTTATTAAAATGAGTTTAAAAGATAAATAAAAAACATCATACGATCACAATGGATTGAAAATACACTGAAGATTTTCACCTCGGAACTTCTCAAGGATCTTACCCGCTACCTTGGTAATAAAAATATTAATTTACATAATTATTTAAATATCAAATAAAAAAAAAAAAATTGTAGCTATGATACTGAGAATGTAAGATGTTTTTATGAATAACCTATTGACTTTTATGAATGCATATTTCATTACATAACACACTCAAATTCCTTCATAGCACGAATATAGTGTTCAATGTTCGAACACAATTTAAAATAATTGGTTTTGTAATTAATTTAAAATATTAAAACCTGCCACTTATAGTTGCGTAAATGACCATTAAGTATATTTTAGTTCAAAAATACAGTTAGTATGTATGTATATTTGACTAGTTATTTTTTTCATTTTTTGTTAATTGTGGAACCGATTCCTATGCATGCAAGATGATGACCTATGTAGAAGTGTTTACCTTGCCTTCACTAGGGCTCCAGGATTCTATAAACTACCATTTACTTGGGTAACAGAATTATGGAATATGAGACCTTGGAGTATGGAAAGCTTATGTGTAATAAGCTCACCCAGAAAGAAGAACAATGACTCCATGACACACTCAAATCCAAATGATCAGTCTTAACATAATAAACTCATTTAAGTTTCGGTCTACCTCCAATGTTTTCCTGTTTGATCAGTGCTTCTTAACATTTTAGTGATCCGTTCAGTATTAAGCACTACAACTTTACACGCCCATCTTATTCGCCGCAATTCTATAACCCGAATAACATTAACCGTGTCAAGTTTGCTCAATACAGCGTTTTTAGCCTAAATTCTCCGGTTAACCCATCCTTTTTTGATCTGAATATTTTATACAATATTTTTTTTATTATTTCAAGGTTCTATTTTTCTGGAAATTTAGAGACCACATTTAGCATCCGTATAGAACAGTAGGGCATGATAATATTTTATTTAATGATAACTTTTAAAATTCTGGACAGATAATTATAATTACTTTTGTGATTTTACATTAATTAATGATATTAACTAGTGTGATGTCTATAGCGAAAATTTGTTCACAACGTGATTTGAAGTGACCCTCCATCTCTAATCTAGATGACAACTATATCAAAAAGTACCAGGGGCCTCCGCTTGGATCAAGTTGGCGGATCTGCACGATCGTGTTGGCTGAATCGAACATCATAGGAAGGTTACAAAAAATATATATGTATATAAAGAATGGAATGTTACAAAAACCTCTTTAGCTAACCTAATCCGTAGGTTTAATCATTATCCGTCTTTATTCATCCTAATAATCCTTTCTGTGACCATGAAACCTTTTATGAATAGCAGCCTTGTGTGGTGGTTATCCAAGTTTTGGTACTTAGTGGCTATGTTATCCATAACCTCAACATCTACAGCTTAACTGCAACTCTCGGTTTTCTATATCATATCTATCGTTAATTTGACAGCAGTGCTAATTACATATAAACTATGTTCACGAAAAATACAATTAAAGGTTCAATCTTTTAGGAAAATTAAACTTTTTAATTAATTTTCCTAAAAGAGCGAACCTTAAATGTATTTTCGTAAAGCTAGCTTCCATGTACTCAGTACTACTGTGACGTAAGCCACTGAAAGACAACTAGACTTGAAGGGTTTCGGAGACTGGTATTATAAGAATCTACTTGTTAATAAGAAAATATATGACAATTTCTAGAACCAAAATTATAAAAATTCGATGCTCTTCATGGCTGATGGATCGCCTATCCTCAAACCAAAGATCCGAATGTATTTTTATTTACGACGTATATGTTTTTCTATCCTGGTGTTGACAACAGTATTTATATTTATATTAAGTAATGACCTCCCATTGTCCCTAACTGGTCAACTATAACATATGGTGGTGGCAGGGTTATGCTACTGGTAACAAACCTATTCTAATTGTGGAACCAACCATCCAGCGTTCAACGCCTTTTCCACGACACAAATATACGTCAGTTATTGTAACACGAGTAAATAAGAGGAACAGAGAATATTGGAGACGCGACATTTTTTTGCACAGCTAAAATGTTGCGTTGGTATGGAGCATTAAAGTAGGAGAGCATTGACCCAGGTTACACGAAGATCTCAAGTTCCTTTAATAGAGATTAGATATCGAATAATTAATATAAAATAAAAATATAAATTATAGAAACTGGATTTTCGTGAAATTGCGTCGGTTGTTCCCTTGCTTCAAATTCGGACAAACCTGGACAGAAATTTGAATGATGTAAAGGATATTGAAATTACACCAATTTTATATTGCATAAAACTGAACATTTTAAAGTTTTTCAACAATCCTCATGCACAGAATTTCTCGTTTTACTATTTTTTGACGGGCCTTAACCAAACTTGAGTTGTATACCAAGTCGAATTAGTATACTCTTCCATTTTCTCAACCAAGAAACACTTTATTCACCAATTAATTTAAAAAAAAGTGGGGATGTGGTAAAGGAGTACGAAGCACCCTGAATTTAAATAAATATATTTATTATCTAAATCAATCATAGAATAAAATTTCAGATTAAACTTGTATTTTTAATTAATGTTTATACGTTTATTTTCTATGAATAAATATGTTACATGTTGATTTTCATTAGTTTTTTTTTCTTTTTGGGTATGAGAGACACAAAATCGAAAAGATACTTCTTGTGTCAAAAGGATGATGTACTAATTTTAGTTAGATAATAAATACAGAAACAGATCATCAACAAGCAGAGTTTCACTCGATGAGTCAATCGTTGATTTCAAATGTTTCATCAATTTTCTTTTTTAAATTGCATTTATTTTGTTTTTCTTCTTATTCTATAATCTCATTCATTCAGTCACTTATCGTGAAATTACTTTTTTCACGAGCCGGCCAGCAAGGACCACGCGAGTATCATTTTCGAATCATCCTCACACCTTTCACCTTCCTTCTACTCCAATGCCCTTTCATCGTCCAGGATTGCTCCTCCCGTTCTTCCTCAGTCCACTCCCTCCCTCGTCTCTCCTTCTTCCTCACAAGAATCCCAACCTTTTCTAGTCTATCCCCAAAATTCTCTCGATCCAAGCAGTCTTCATCCGTTATTTTTAGTCTATCTAGTTCCTCTTTCACTTGTTTTACATATCCCCCTATAGTTTTATAGCTTTATTTCTTCACTATAACAGTATTTGTGTTTATCAGATAACAGTGTTAGTGCCTATCTAGCCTTGTTAAAATGTGCAGTAAATCCTTTTATTTCTAATTCTTTTTTCACCCTCTATCAATCAACACAATTTTTTTTTTAATATCCTTATTAAAATTTTATATATTTATTCAACTGTACGTACATAATGCGAGATCACTTATCACTATTACCTATTGCTCACAACTGTGTGGCAGATTGGAATATCTATCAATAAATAAATCTATCAAAAAAAAAAATATATGTGACATAGGCAATTAGCCAGCAAATAATATTTTTAAAAAACAAGACAAAAATATTTAAGTTTGTCTCCTTGAGAATGGCCTGAGGGCCGAAACGTTAGAGTTTTTAGAGAATAAAAGTTGAGAGTAATATGGATCAAAATTGTGTGTGTTAATAATGAAATAAACAACTCTCAAACAATCATATAATAAATCATTAATCTAATAGATATTTATGATATTTTGACTGTTCTAAACCTATTTTATAATTAAAAATTATAATAGAATTAAATGATTATAATACTTCAATTATTATGATTCCAAAAAAAGTTACAAGACCAGAGTTTGAATGGCATGAAAATTTGCGAGACATACAAAATTCCTTAAGATTTAACCGGTGTTTGAACAGGAGTACTAACTGGATTTTTGGTAAAAAAAAATCGTTAAAATGGGTGCGGAAATTATAAAGCCAACTATTGATAACATCAGGGACCTGTTTCGTGCTTTCCGCCGGGAGCCCTTTATTGTCAGCTAAAAAGTTCTTTAAAGATTGTGAGGAAAATGAGGTTAAAATTTAGAGACATAATTTAGCCGTAGGGGTTGACATACGTATATTTTAAATAACTAAATTCAATCGCTGAAGGGGCAAGCAGGATTATTAATGACTTACAATTAATTTTGTAGTATATTATAGAAATTTTGCAGGTAAGTCTCGTATTATGGAAATAATGGATTATGGCTTATCTATTATGACAAACGCTGTCACAGTAGCGTCCAGTCGTAGTAACACCGCTTCCATCGTAATGTTTCGTGCGTCAGTGGCCGAAATGGTGAAGACCATAGATTTTCGCCTGACAACCATAAAAACGGTCTGTTTCGTCCAGAAGCTGGACAAGCTAGTCGTCGAATCTGTCTTGGTAGTAGGGGCAGCCAGACCCTAGTTTACATTAATTTCAGGCTGCTATACAGTCACGGAGTCTTCAGGCATGGAAAACTGAGAACACTACCCTAATTTTAATACAAAACATTTTTTTTTTTTAATAATTTATTTATTGCAATTTATAACCGTATAAAAATATATACAACCAATAAATTTCCTATAAGTTATATTCGACATAATACAAACATGTGGAGAATCTACCCATTAATAGAACTCCAATCCCTACAAAAAAAAAAATGGATTGTATAAATCTGATACCAACAAAGTACAAAAATACCACTTCAGCATTAGATGCACCCATAAAACCATCACGGAATTGCACAAAGTAAACATAACATTATATTAATATGTGGACAGAAACAAAATTGATACAAAATTATATATTTGCATTCGTTTCATTAATAAATTAATGATAGAAGCATTAAAACCATCAAACAGTTTGGAATGGACCAAGATCATACTTCATAGAATGAGCAAAGCAATTCTAAACTTACAAACTGACCCGGTAGTGCAGAACGGTTATTCAATACTAACACAGAGACAAATTCTACAAGATTCATAGTATAAATAATACAAAACAATATGTGTCAATACCAATATCTTTATTTTGAGTGAAGAGCCAGACTTATATTTTAAAATGACGACAAATAATAGCGAGACTCCAATAACTTACTAATTAATTTATCAACAATAAAAAATAAGCTAGTTTTAGACAGCTAAAAAATGAAATACAAACATAAAAGGAACAAATAACTATACAAATTCATTCGGGGCGTTACTAAGTAGAGAGTACATATTACAAGCGATTAACTGAAATTAGACCTATAGGTTCTAGAGGATACCCATTCATAGTCAAACATTAATTTCATAAACAAGAGAATAAGTTTTTATTTATTAAGTTTTTAGTCAGTTCTAAACTGGCATTTTTGCCATTAATTTAGCCAATGATAACATTCAAAAACAATATACCGAAAGCACCGGATTAAAAAAAAGAAGAAAAATTCCATGTTATAAGAATTCGTCTAAATAACATAGATGTCAAAGCTTGGAAAATTTGTACCATTTAATCCAATATCTATTTAATGGATTAACTGTGGTTTTTTGATGTAGTTAATTTTGATGAAACAGATAGCAACGATTTTCTCGAGATTTTATTAGGGTAAGGAAGAACATAAGTATCATAGAATATTCTTTCATTAATATCTTATAGATTGTGTTTTTAATTTTATATAGAAAGTGTGAAAGTATTCTTTGCTTAAGTGGAATACTAAAAAAAAAATGATTGTAAATCAGAAAGGGTTTTCAGAATATATGTTATACATGTGCTTAGAATATGTGTTAAATTTCTTTCAGCAATTTTTTTTTTAATATCCTTATTAAAATTTTATATATTTATTCAACTGTACGTACATAATGCATCGAATAAATTTTATGTAAGTCTATAATGGTGTGATACAGGTGTATATAGAAACTACCCATTGGTAGCACTCTAATGATCTTTTTACATTATCAGGTCTTCTTACCTGATTTTCAGGCGACTAGGAGGATTGCCAGGAATGTAAGAGGAAACAAGGTTAGAAACTAGTGGGTTTCGGTGGCTAGGGATTTTATAATGGATGCTATCTGGTTCGGTCAAGATCGGTTACATATGGAACAGTATGTTCTTCATGTATTATGTTAATATTATTTTTGAAAAAGTTTTGGATTGTAAGGATTGAATACGAGTGGAATTGGAAGGTTTAGAGGAGCCCCAAAGTTCTACTCCGTAAATCCAGATTGACCTTATTACAGTCATGTAAATCAGCCTTTTGTAATGAATTGGATGTTTAGACCGTTTGTCTAGTACGAGCTGTAATAGCCATTAAGCAATTTAAAAATAGGTATGTAGAAAATCATTTAGTTCTAAATTTTCATGCGATATTGAATTTTGTTGATCTAAATATACAATGTCTAAATAAATATCTTAAAGTTTTTAAAATGTACGAAACAATACCAGTCTGGAAGAGTATATTTTAATAGATTTTATAACTAAAAGGATGTCAATAAAAGGGTCGAATAGGAGAAAGAATTAATTATTCTTTATCAAAAATATTTAAAGTTTTTGATCATTTCTTTTATTCATACAATTCATACCTGTTTTATAATCATATTGTAAGCAAATTTCACAGCAAACTCGAAAATAACCTCTAAACACGAAAAAAAGTTTTTAAACTTCCGTTTTTTCTTTTGTTTTGTTTTCTTTCGATAAAAATAAATTAAGTCACACATTTAAAAAAAGAAAAAATCAATTTTAAAACCCGAGTTTAATCGAAACATCAGCTTTTTCCTATTTTTCTAACGAATTAGCTGGAGTGGAGAATTTTTTGCAGTTAAATTTAATCAATTACATGCAAATTCTTATATGAAAAATAAATCTGCTTTATATTACATTAGATTCTTTTTTCTGTTTGTATTTACACTGAAAATAAATACAATTTTACAAACAAAAGGTTGCCAGTCGGGGACATTAAAAATAAAAGCTTTAAAAACAAAGTGGTGTATCTCAATCTGTTTCGCATTTTAACACGGTTCTCTATTTTCTACACAACGCCAAAAAAAAAAAATAATGATAACTCTGAATAATAAAACTAAATGATAAATTAATTTATAAAATTCATGTTTATGACACCTTAAAATGTTGTACTAACTTTTTAAAATATATATTGAATTTTCTTATTCCATTTACTGTTTTTTAATATAGAAAACAACCAAATTCTTCTTAGAGCGAAAAAATACATTTAATTTTACAGAGCCGAAAGATTTTATTAAATTTCAAAAACGCGATGAAAAGTACCAAGGTGTATTTTAGTGGTTTCCTATTAAAAAAGGAAATAGAATTCGAATCGGGCCCAGTTCAAACTTCAGCTTAAACAGAACCAAGGACGGTATGAAGAAATTATGACCTCCATTAGACGATAGCTACTGTTTTAAACAATTTAATGGTGATTTTTTTCTTACACAATTAATTAACATTGTAAAGGTATAACAGGAAATCATCTTCGATTAGAATATTTTATATTTGGGATTGAGTAACAGTAAAAATAATGATAAAAAAGAAAAGGAAAGATATTCTATTTAATAATCTTTTCATTAGATTAAATGATTCACACTAAAGAAAGTAGTGGACTACCAAATAGGATATTTTGCTCCCTAAAATCACGTTCACAAAACGAGGCTTTGTAACACACGCCTAAAATATTTGGGTTTTCAAGAAATTATTGCTTGTGTAACTTGGCAATAATAAATTATATGTAAGAAGAGTCAAAAGTAAAAAAAAAAATGTCCATAATCAAAACAAAATATACCTCCTCATAATGCATTATAATAGATAAATAGCTAGTAGATATTATTATTAGGAATCTTGTAAAAAGAAAAAGGACATAAAAAAAATCAGTAATTTCTCAAAAAAGTCTATAACATCAATCAGATCTATTAAAATCATATTTTAAGTAAAAAATTTATTCCATTATTAATAATCTTAACATTTAATAGGTAAAAAAAAGGATTTGCTAGTTACAAAAGTTAACAGAGTATATTTATAATCAATTTTTTTATTATCAATTTAATTTCATCAAAGTTAGACATATGATCATTGAGTAGACTAAATGTGGATTCCTGAAACTCGGACTAAAATATATAAATTTCACAAACGGTTGAAGCAAAAAATATTCTATGAGAAGGCAAGATGGGTAGGTATAGAAGGAATACCTTTACAATGTTAATTAATTGTTTAATGAAAAAATTACTATTAAAATCTTTAATATAGTCATTATTGTTTAATAATTTTTTTATTTACAATTGAGTTTAATTCTTCCTTAAAATTAAGGATAATAAAGCACAGAAAAACTTGTCACTGAAACATTTTTTTTTCTGTTCATACAATAAACATCAAATATCTTTGATGCCTTTGCAAACCCATTTTATATTTTAGGTGTTGCCAAGTGTTTTAGGTTAGACCACTTTTGCTCTAATTGTTTCTAATTAGAGGATTAAGTTTACTTCTACAACAAACTTCAACAGACACTACAACTTTCTAAAAAAAATATCAATTATAATAAAAAAATATTTATTAAGTCTCAACTTATTTATTTTCTTATTATTTCATTCCTACATTTCGGCTCTTCCGGCCATTCTGAAGGATAAATATCACTATTACAATATTATCTAAAAATTATAGTTGACATAAAATTCTGCCTTTATAAACAATATTGGTTAGTACGTGGCGGCAACTCAGGTAGGCGTCAGGGGTTTGCAAAATGGACCACCCACTTACCGGACTTATCCCCCCACCAAATACCATTACCAGTAGATTGATAAACTAAAATATAATCTGACAAAGATAGAATAGCCTGCAATTTTTAAGCTATGATATTTAGAATAAGTTATCGTTGAGAATGGCCGGAAGGGCCGAAACGTAGGAATGGAATAATAATAAAATAAACAAGGTGAGACTGCATGCATATTTTTTATAATAATTAATAATCTAACCGGTCTCAAACAAGAATGCCAATTATATATAAAAGAAGTATGGTACTAACTGAAATATGGAGCACAATATAGAATTGATAACATATTTTATTTTTATAATTTATATTATTTTGCTTAATGAGTGAAAAATAAAAGCTTAATAGAATTTAAAAAAGAAAAAATATATAAATCGTTAATAAAGCTGATTAATTAGGCTAAAAAAAGATTATCCAATGACCACGATAATCCACTTTTCTACTAGCGGAGGGTCTAAAGCGGCCGGCAGGAAGCAGTGATTATGATAATCAAGGGAATTGGGAAACAGAACAAGGCTAACTAATTAACATCAACATAGATTTGTAAACCTAAATACACGGTTAACATGAATTTTTTTACGATATTTCATAAATTAAGAGACGATTACTCCGATTTTTAGACTTTTTAGGAAAACTGTGCCAATTTTTGGAGAACTGTTTCTATACATAAATTACTGGTCGTACAAAACTCATTTTTGTTCAAATTTCTATTGACTTAATAAAAAATACCAGTAACGCGCGTCCAAAGTTAAATCTACTAGATCAATTTTGACGCAAATATCATCAACGCCATGGCCTTCCCCTGGTACGTATACCCGTCATCAGTCTAGGGCTTTTTATCATTATTGAGATCCGTTACTAGTTTCCTCAAAACATAAAATATCGACATAGTTTTTCCAAAAGAAGACTTTATAAGCAGAGGTTTATAAATAATGGTATTCTTTGTTTGCAACAATATTTAAACAAAAAAATCTAAACGAATTAGTGTATTTGGCAAAGTTTTATTTTATCTAATTGGATAATAGATATTTTATACTTGATCTATTTATCTATAGTTGTAAATATCAATAAAGATATAAAAAAAATTGCTTAAAGAATCTTTTTATTATGGACTTTCTTGCTTAATCAACTGAGCACATAATCTTACCACATATATAAGGTATATGATAAAATCATTTTGAATGATAAAAACAATAAAATTTGAATGAAATTACACTACCTTTAATAATTGAATTCTTACTGTCATTATTATTTGTCACTTACTTTCTTTAGAAACGATACTATATATTATATTTTAAAACTACAAAAGTAGAACACATATGGATAAAAACTATAAAACTTTATGTCGAAGTCCCAAAGTTAATTTTCATAGTTGCTTTGATATATTTCGTTACATGTTTTATTTTTATATTTTATTTCTATATTTTACAGTTTTATAATAATCAAATTTTATGTCCAAAAATATAATTTTAAAAATATATGTTATATACACTTTTTGAACACGTAACGAGGGATCAAACTATAATTATAATTAGCTTCAATCTATCAATTATATCTAAAAAATATTTTTAGGGCCGCCCATAGCTCAGTGGTTAAGACACAGTCTTTACCAATTTTGATGTCTATTGGCGGTGCCGGTTCGAATCCGGCCTGGGGACGTTGACTTTTTTCATTGAGTAGCGGGTCCCACAAAATGAAGAACTTTGACCCCCAACCATGATTAGGCAGTATAGGACTCCAATGGGAGTCTTAGCCAAAAAAAAAAATAAATAAATAATATTTATTGAGATATATCATATCTATAAATAAAAAAATAAATAAATATGGTTTTGTTTATTTATGTTGTTCTTTGCTGACCGCACCACCCCGACAAACTTCTCCAATCATAAATTATTATTGTTATATAATCATCCGAAAGAGCCTATTTTATGATTTTTTTCAATACCATTGTTAAGAGATGGTACTTATTATACATTTTTTTTTTTAATATTTCATTTTTTCAAATATTTCTAAAGATCCAAAAGTTAGTGTAGCCAGACAAAAGCTGTTAAAACTGTTCCTAATTGTTATTCTTAAGGGACCAAGTGTCCCAAAATAAAGATTCTTTTTCATTCATTCATTTCATAATATAGTAATAATTTATATTCCCTCATTTTTTTATTCTGTATAAATATAATTTTTTATTTTTTATTTTTACATGGATAAATATATGTAATAGTTTCTAATAAAGATATTTTTCTGCGTAAATTATTTTTTATAATTTTTGAATGATAATGTATTTTTATGGATCATTTTGCGTTTATTATTTTAATTTAAATCGGACTGATTATTTCTATCATTAAAGCACATCAGATTTATAAATTTGTTTAATAGATTTCTAATCACTGCACCATACACGTAATTTAAATATTCCTTATTTGAATATAATATTGCTCTTTTAACCAATTTCTGCACTACATTCACTTCTAGCCGATGAGGATGATACACAAGAAGTTTGGATTTGGTACTTAATAAGTTTATATAGTTTTATGATCAACGGTTATAACAAAAAATAAACAATACATACATCGATGATCAACCTTCAAGGTTGTCTACCTAACCTAATAAAATAACATGAAAACTCTTGCGGAAGCAGAGTGGTCAGTAGAATCTCAAAAGATACAAAAACTTCTGTCTTTCGTGTCACTACGAGCGTAATCAATGTTAATAACAGCAAAAACCTTGAATTGATAGCGTAAGGAAACTGAATTAGAGACGTCAGTAACGAACTTAATAACAGTTAATTGCACTCAACAGGATATCTTGAGAATTGCAACCTATAATTAATTTTGAAGGATAAGATGGTCCGGGTAGCGGTCAAGGAGGTTCATAAAATAGTAAAACTATTTATT
Source organism: Halyomorpha halys (assembly GCF_000696795.3). Classification (NCBI taxonomy): domain Eukaryota; kingdom Metazoa; phylum Arthropoda; class Insecta; order Hemiptera; family Pentatomidae; genus Halyomorpha; species Halyomorpha halys. Next base: position 2,261,043 of record NW_027116348.1, on the reverse strand, counting down.
CAAATTTTAAGTTTTGACACAAACCAAAGGCCTTCATCGAGTCACAGAACGATCTCGAATGACTTCAGACTGACACCTCGATTAATAATCAGATTTTATTATTCATACTTTATTATCATATTCAGATTAAAAAAACTTACAGATTTAAAAAAAATATATGAATATTTATATAATTGTTTAAAACACTCTGATTAAAATATCACATCCAGAAAGGTTAATTCGGAGTCAGCAACAACGTAGTCCAAGAAAGTCCAAACTAGGCTACAAGTTTACAGAAAAGCAGTAGGAACAGATGTTTCTTTCAGAACAAAAGTGAATTAACCGTATTCAAAAGAATAAATATTATTATTATTTAATTGTAATATGAATTTATGTTGGAAAAGTGCGGACTCAACTAATTTAATTAAGGTATTGGTCTTATCACAAAACGTTATGTAAGTGGCATAGGGCAACACAAATTAATATCCATTCAGAAATTGTCAGCGTTTTTTGCAACGTTGTATATATTAAATATTAAACTTTTTAATACAAGAAAAATCAATGATACCAGAAAATCCTGGAACTATAAATATTCTTTACAATACATTATAACAGCACAAATCCATTCACGTTTCTGAAAGCCTTCATTTTTATGAATATGGAATATGGGAATTGGTTGTAGTTGATCCAAGCCACAGATATGTCAAAAGTATTGTAAAAAAAACGTTTGAAATACGTTATTCAACGCTAAGCAATAAAATGTTGTGGGAAAATTTATTTAAATATTGGCAAGAGAAACCGCTCTGTTTCACGTTATTGCTGTACGAAAAGAATGTCAGTTTTTAAGAACCACAAACGTTAACCCATTTTCATGAAATTAAAATGTTTAGATACTTAGATACTCTTAAATTTGTTCCATAATACGTCCAAAAAAATAAAGATCACTACAACTAACAATTACATGACGTTATTTTATGTTTCAGGAGACAAAGGATATGATTTAAAAAACGTAGGTCATGAAAATTTGTGCAAATATCTAGATAAATGAATGAATTATAATAAATCTTAATTCTGGGACATTTGGTCCCCTAAGAATAACAATTAGACACAGTTTTAGCAGCATTTATCTAGCTACTTTAACTTTTGAAAAGAATTAAATGGATCTATCACAATATTTAAATGAATTAAAATAAATATTTATCTATGCTTATAGTGTTTTTATTAGTAACAAGTTCGCGTAAGTTTGATAGTCTAGGATATGGATATATAGTTGATGTTTGAATGAAACTTTACGGATGGAAACATGTTAAGAGTTCCAAAATGATGTAGCTCGGACAGTAAAAGATTTTTCAAAGGAGGGAGTTCTGTAGGTAGGGATATAGAGATCGGTAGGTCGAGATCTTATGCTTAATAGGTGAATGGATGAACGTAGGTTAAGGAGGTCTAAGATATAGGAATGTTTGTTGGTTATTACGGTTTGTAATATAAACCTAATATAATAATAAACATATAACACAGTGTAATGGAAAAGAATAAAGAAATATATATATTTTAAATAACAGTAACCAAGATATCAATGTTATCATATTATCAATCGGAAAAAGAAAATTTCGATAGTCACAAAATGTAAGGACAATTGAGGATTTTGCTACCAAAATGCAATATATAATTTGCTCATCTATGTAGATAATTATTCTTTAATTTTCAGAAGTTATAGATTTTTTTATAGAAAGACTTCGATTGATACAGCAAAGGAGTATTGAAAGAAAGTAGAACAGAAGAATATGAAATAATCGAGATATTTGCCATTCCTCGGAGATTAAATAATGATGGTTACTCAGATTAGATAAGTTTAAATGATGAATGTGAAATGTTTTTAATCACTTAAAAATTAATCCCTCATCAACTTACGAGATTCTATTAGGCAGAGCTGGTGTTGGAAAATATTAATTCAAACAATACAACAATTTTAGTCATATTATCGTAATTAAACGGTGTTCAACAGGATAATATAAGTTGAATGCCATGGATGGAAGCCAAATGGAAAGCCAATTTCAATTGGAAAGCCAAATTCGATATTACTGGTGTTATATTATGTTTTGTATTTTCAGACAATTTGAGGTTTGTGACTGCTAACATAAGCATCAATATTTTTCTAAATTGTGTTTTTAAAATGACCTTCATTAACGCAATTCATTTTAAAATTCAATTAAATCTCCTCAGCAAATCATTATGAAACAATTAAATCACTATTCATGTTTTCCAAATAAAAAAAAAATAGCGGAAAACACTATCTTAGTGATGGATTCCACGGTTTTATTATTCATTATTACATTTTTAATCATTAAGTACTACTTTATCATCCTTCGAATTGAGCAATATACATCTGATGTATTAGGCGCTTATTTAATTGGTTTTATCTTCATTTATACAACGTATTGATATTATAGAATTATTACACAAATATTATAGAATTTGATCACAAAAATTTAATCTGGCAACATATATATTTAACATTAGAACGTTACAATCCGCAAAACACATAGGATAGGATGATTCCACCATAAAAATAATTTTATAGTTTTTTTATTATTGTTACTACATTGCATTTTAATTAATTTCGTTCATCATTTTATATTCGTAGTGTTACTAATATTTAAAAAATAATAATAATAAATAAAAGACATAAATATACATAAAACGGGAAAGAGGATATTACATAATTTTTGAAACAAAAAATATTATAATTGAATGAGAACATTAGGCCAAATTAGGTTTTTGCTAAAAAATTAATATTAGACTTACGGTAATATTAATGTTCTCATGAGGAATGAGTTGCGATTAAGTATCCACAGATTACCTACAACAAAGAAAAAAACATCAGTGATATTCTACATAATATAATTTAGTAAAAAAAAATTATAATTAGAAAATATAAGACAGCTCATGATGTCTAAAAACATACGTCAGACATACTTCCTTAAACAATAATAAAAATTTCCATATAAATCATTGAAAAAAAATGCTATTTCGGTATTTAGTTTGTTAAAGGTATATACAGGACAACGGATAAACAAAACTTCTTTTTTTTACAAACAAATTGGCACCTTTCAACTAATTGTGGTGGGGCTGTTGAGGTTCTCAAAATCAAAAATTGTCGTCGTGAATTCATGCCCACTTTCTCCAATAATTACGAAATTTAAGTTTATTTGGTTTTATTAGGGTCGAGTCATAAGGAACATTAAGTAACTCTCATTAAATAACAAAATTATATTAATTTATTATGTATTCACCACTATTATCTATGACCTTCCCTCACCTTCCAGGCAGTTTTTAACTTCCTTCCCTGCAAAATGTGGTTGGTTTGGACTGAAAGAAGTTTTCTACAGCCTGTCCGACTTTTTCTTTGGAATTGAAGGTTCTTTAATTCAAAAACCCTCCATTTCCGAGGTTAAAACAAAAGTTTAACGTATCGTGTATCACACAAAACAGTTGACAAAAGACTAAATAAAGCCTCGTCTATGAAGTGAAAACAAACTTTTTTTTTTTTTTACAAACAATATATTCTACTTAGATGCATCACAAATTACTTATGACTCGAACTAATATTTCCTATAACGGTGGACTCTTGCGAAAAAGTTATTCTTAAACAAATAAAAGAACATTAAATTTTGTGTTGAATGAGGACCATATCTTATTTGTACGCTGTAGTCGTTAACAATAAATTGCCGTAAAAAAAAAAAAAAAAAATTTTCAGATTTTGTCTAAAACTAAAGTCACACATAAAACAGATATGCATTTCTGGCGGTTATATGAAGGTCACGAAGCAGATAATCAGATTTGCTAAAGAGACTAATTAACTAATTATTAGTTATCAATTAACGAAATCGAAGATTTTTGTTTTTTCACCCTAAACTTCTAAACGGTGAATCCTAGCGCTAGAAATGCATTTCCGTGTTAAATGTGGCGGAAAATAATTTTTAAAATTATTTGCGGATGAATGTTTTATAAAGTGAGTTTCACGCACGGGCTCCTGAACTAATGTACTTCCGATAAAAAAATATTACCGCGATTCGCGGTTGCTAAGTTTAAATTCGTAATCGCCACAGAAAAAAAGATAGATACTTTAATCTTCAGAATGTTTACAGAAATCCATTCGACAGAGGACCCTACTGAACTAAGGGACTGCATGCTTCTCAACGTTAATAAAAATAAAAAAGTAAAAAGGATAAAAATGTAAATTAATTAACTCTTGTTTAAATTTTTATATATTTATGTGTTTTAAAAACTGCTTGGTATTTATGACAAAAAAGAAAAAAACTTTTTTTTTTTTTGCAAACTTTCTCCTTAATATAGATTACTGTAATGAATTTAATTGATGGTTGTATATCGCCAGAAGAGTGAAACTACGTAAGTGTAAAATGTTTAAAGTAATTTATAATGAGGTGTAGATAGTTGGCCGTAGATTAATGATTGGAGAAGTTTGTCGGAAGGTGCGGTCAGCAAAGAACAACATAAATAAACAAAACGATATTTATTTATTTTATGCCGACGTTTCGACCTGAGTTTCAGGTCTTCATCAGGGGTTATGGCGTAGAAGGTAGGCCTGCAACTGCAGTTGCAGGCCTACCTTCTACACCATGTTGTAAACTATTTTGCATTCCCGATCCCTAACAAATAGAGCAAAAAGACCAGTTTTAGTGGGAAATTTTAATTTGCCATACATCTCTAATGAAAAATATGACACCAATCATGTGACATAAATGTTTTGAGCTATGAAAATCCCAAACATAAAATATTCGATTATAAAATAAAAAAAGAAACAATGACAAATATATTCCTATTCGATTCAATTCAATGTCAACAACTTTTTTCCGCCAGAGAAAAGGATAAAAACTTAATAGGAAAAACATTTCGAACTCACATGAACACAAGGATATATGCAATGTAAAATAAAAACAAGAAAAGATTGAAGTAAATAATTAACTGACATCAATTACAGCTATAATTGATGGAGAACAGATTTCCCTATAATTGAACAGATATGTCCCTTTGAAAAAAAAATAGTAATAAGAATTTAATTTTTTTTTTAAAACTACGTAATTCCACTCAAAACAGACTCATAAGCAACATTTTGCACCATGTGACAGTTTTTTCAGAGAAGAGTTCCGATGTACAATTATATATTACGCCCGTGATAAGAGGTTGGAAAATAGAGATAAGGATAGGACCTACTTCATTGAGAGCAGTAGTTAAAAAACATTATACATTGGTAGGGAAGATATCCTATGGATTCTGGAATGAAAGCATGTCCACATGTGGGATCTTTGCCCAAGACGAAGAAGACCGCTAGAGTCCATTCTATACTTGGTAGTCGTAACCTCTTATGTGCTGTAAATTTCAATAGTACACTAAGGTGTCTCCACGTTAGTAACTGTAGTCGTGTAGGAGATATGAACCCAACTTGGTAAACTTCAAAAAAGTTTTTTAGGAGATAGAGGCACAATTGGGGCTTTTTTGTTGAAAAATATATATATACATACACACATATACATATATTAATAATACATATATTAAAATACATGATATTTCATTAAACCCAGAGGATTAAATAAATAAATATTATGTTATATTGTTACAGCGGGATTTTATTGTGATTGGTCGTTTTTCATATTGCGCATGTTAGACATTTAATTACATGCACATGGTCATATACTCGTCATGTGCTTGTAACAGGTAATCATTTAATTTAAACAAATGAATGAATAAAGGAAAGTAATTAATAACGAAAGAAATATTATTCACAGCTTAACTAAATATATTTAATTAATTTCGGGTAATTATAGCAATATTGTATCTACGTTGTATAAAAATAAATTTCCAAAGAAAATTTTTGACTATGTATCACATGGCTTCTTATGTTTTGTTGTTTTTAAGTTAAAATAAGGTGAAATGAATAAATAAATATTGTATTTTATTTTACACCAGTGAGTTATTGGGATGGGTACCCTCATTAGTGAATTATAAATAAATAATAAACCATATATCCCAAATAACTGATTTCAATAATTTTGAATAAAACGTTTCCAAATTAGTGAACAATAATGTTTTGTATGGTATTTTTAACGTGCGATAGGTACCGTGCAAAGAAGCGAATTGAAAATATTTTTTTATAAATAAATTGTATGTATATTTTCCAATTTTCAATTTTTCTAGTAAATTAAATATTACTAATTATAAATTGTTGGATCCCCAACTTCAAACGATACAGTTTTAATTGCGAGTTGTTACGACCGGCTGATACGGATTAAATAAATAAATATTATGTTATATTGTTACAGCGGGTTTTTATTGTGATTGGTCCTTTTTCACATTTCACATGTTAGATATTTAATCAGATGCACATGGTCATATACTCGCCATGTGCTTGTAACAGGTAAGCAATTAATTTAAACGAATGAATGAATAAAGGAAATTAATTAATAACGAAAGAAATATTATTCACAGCTTAACTAAATATATTTATTAGAAATAAATTTCCAAAGAAAATTTTTGACTGTGTATCACATGGCTTCTTATGTTTTGTTGTTTTTAAGTTAAAATAAGGTGAAATGAATAAATAAATGTTGTATTTTACTTTACACCGGTGAGTTCTTGGGATGGGTACCCTCATTAGTGAATTATAAATAAATAATAAACCATATCTCCCAAATAACTGATTTCAATCATTTTCAATAAAACATTTCCAAATTAGTGAACAATAATGTTGTTTTTTTATGGTATTTTTAAGGTGCGATAGGTTCCGTGCAAAGAAGCGAATTGAAAATATTTTTTTATAAATAAATTGTAAGTATATTCTCCAATTTTCACTTTTTTTAGTAAATTAAATATTACTAATTGTAAATTGTTGGATCACCAACTTCAAACGAAACAGTTTTAATTGTGAGTTGTTACGACCGGCTGGACAAGAAGACAACGTCCTGCACCGGTCGAATAAACAGCTTACGCAATGGATCTATAAACATAGCTAACAATCAACAGTGAATTTTCCAATTGCTATTTATCAACTAATTCACTTCTTTCCTTCTTCGGAATAAGTTAATCGCTCATTTTTAATTTTAACCAATTTTGAAATTTCATCGAATCACTGAAAGAATGAATTTCAAACGTAACAGATGGTAAATGATTTACTCTAAACGTTAGGTGGAATTAAAAATATTATAATGTAATATGAAGTACAAAATTATAATAAAAGAACAAAGTAATCAAAGACTCATTATACTTAACGTCTCAGTCGGTATATTTAATTACCTTTTTATTTTTATTGCTATGCAAGACCACAAGTAAATCTGCATTTACATCGTCTATTCTCACGTTTCGATTTTCTATCAGTTCGATTTAAATTTAATTTTTTGATGATTTACATTATAATATTGATATAAGCAAAATTAGGGTAAGGCACGATGAACTAACGCCAAGGACCTTGGGTTCGAATATGGCTGGGCAGAAAATAGTTTTCCGTTACTACTGTAGCCGTGAGTCAACCCTGTGGGTTCTGGACCTATTTTGGCCAAATTACCTCCTTGCACAACCATTGGTATAGTAAGATTACTTCATTATAAAGTACTACACCCTTAACCCTTCATGAGTTGTAGCTGTACAGATTTTAATTTTCTATTTTAATAAGCAAAATTATGTTTTGGGTTTCAAGTGCGATACGTTATTTAGTACCACATTTGGTCCTTTTTCATGTCTGACATTTTCACTTCAGCGGGCTTATAGTATAAATGAAAAAAAAAAAAAATCCGCTATTTCACAATATTTTGGTACCTGTGCTTTTACTTTATACATATATAATAAAAACTTATAGGTTATATATTACACTTTATGTTTTCACATACTTATATGCGGAATATATTATAACAGTACTGGAAAATATTAAGATCGTGCAAAATTTCAAATTCCATTTTCTAACCGAAATACAAGCTTTAAGGTCTCCTGGGTCGAAATAAGAAAATCTCGCAAAATGTTCAGAGTGTGTGCGAGGTTTTGATCAGTCTTGCTCAAAACACCAAACTGAAATTACATATATAGAAAAACTGAAAGAACAAATAAAAGTTTCAAATAATATATAGATAGATGTTGAGATATTTAACATAAACATTATTTAATGTTTTAATATTTATAAAAAATATATAAGCATGTATACACACACACAATCATTGCTACTTCATTTGTTTTACCTTTATTTCATTGTATCAGAATAATATTCTTTAGATTTACGATTTGTTAGAGGATTTTTATTACATTTTTATGGGTTTATCTGTTTAATTATTTTCTGTATTTGATGATTCCTATTTTCGTATAGACTTGTAGACATGTATATTAACAGTAATAGTACCTTTTAGTTTACTTGTATTTGATTCTTTTTCATTTTTTTGTTATTATTAGAAGTTGTTATTAGGTCACTTTATGATGTATGGTTTTATTTTATTTTTTATATTTTTATTTTATATATTTTGTAAATAACTGTTGTTAATTTTTTATCTTATCAAATTCATCATTATGATACATTATTTATATACTTATGATGGTTAATAATTTTATTTTGAATATTTTGTATTTTATTACTCTACGTCTCTAAAGCCTAATTTTGACTCCTTTTATATTATTCTAAAGTGATCAGTCCCAGAGTAAATACAGAATATTAGTATTACTATTAAATACGGGTATTTATATGCCTGAGATGGGTATATGCCCTATGTGATATTAAAGACCATATAATTCTACTTTGATGTGGCGAGTTTTCTCAAAATCGTAAGTTCACTTTTTTTTTTTTTTTTTTGTTCACTGTTTTTCGATCAACTGCCCAGAAGTGCACCACTTTAAAAATGATTTTCTTCATTTCTTCGAATTTCTCAAAAACTGTACAAACGATTTTAATAAACTAGGTATATCATTGTATAATTAAATAATCTTTAATGAGAGATAGTTCTTATCCGCATTGAAAGGCTTATCCTAAAGGGTTTAAATGCCGGACTTTCGAAAAGGCTACCTATGCCTAAAATGTTAAATTTTCTTTTTTTTAAATAATTAACTATCTCACATTTTTGCCAATAGTAAACATTAAATATAAAAGGATTTGATAATTAATTTAAGGATATATATAATAATGTTTTAAGTCTCATTAAAAAATATTTTATTGAGGCTGAAAATATACATTTCTGAAACAAGAGTAGTTATACTAACGTATTATATAGTCGTTGGAAAAACAAATATTTTACAAAAATGATACTAAACCTAGAAAGTAGTAGAATGTAGTAGAGAATTATAAAGGGTCATTATCTAGAAATGTGTAAATCATAGGTCTGGTCCATTTTAACCTCTAACGTGAGCCTCAGCCAGTGGAATATAATCCACTCCTATGGAGGTTACATTTTATTATATTTTACCTCCAGTATATATATATATATATATACTCACTATGTCCGAACCCCTAAGTAAGGCACTTTAAAAATTCATTTTCGATCCATATTTAGTTGTTTCATCGATTCAAAATAAATTGGCTATTTATTACATGAGGGTTCCAATCAAAATAATTCCATAAATAAAACATCTGCTACTAACAAGAGTTTGACAGTAAACCGTCTGCTGCTATTACAAATCGTTGTTTCCGTCACGCCAGTATGATGACTGTTTCGACATAATTATTAAACAATTACTTTATTAATTTCACTTTACTGGTATTTGAGTCTTTCAACTGACAACTCCATAAATTCATTTTTAGTATTTTCATTAGATTCAATAACAATTTAGCACGGATAAAACGGTAAAGGGCACAAGGTAAATATTCGTTGTCAGTTATACTTTCGTATTTCTCTTAAAGTAAGAAAAAGAAAAAAATATTCAAATTTTGCAACGGAAAATATTAAAAGCACTTTTCTAAAAACTTATGAAATAGGGCTTAATAAATCTATCACCTGAAAGGCTCATTTGTAAACTACGGAACAGTACTGCCATATAATATAATATATTTGTTCTAGATTGAATGAGGAATAATTTCAACTCTAATTAAAGTTGTGTGATTTCGCACCAGATGAAAATTGCGAATCATCATCGACAATTGTAGAAAATAAAAACCAAAAGCTGTAACATAAAGATTTAACGATAATATATGTTCTTCATTTATATGAAAAAGATCAAAGTTAGTTTCTTCAACTTCATATACATTTTCCCTCCAAAAAGAACTAGGAATAAGTAATAAAAAATATCTCAAAAACAAAACTATAATATTAAAGCTTTCCATTACAAACAATTTAAAATTATTATACTTGGCCATCACAATAATATTTGTAACCTTCCTTAAACTCAGGTCAGGCATATAATTTATATATTTCAACTGTATTTTGCTTAAATTTCTTATGTCTTTTATTATTAAAATTCATATCAAAGTTAATTATTAATATTAATATAAACTTTTACCCATATTTTTCATAAGTTAATTTTGCTTATAATCTCTGCATAGTCTTGGATCAGATTTCTTGTGTCTATTTTCTGTAATAAATGTTTTCTGATATGTAAATAGACTAAAGATTTTTTTCTTTTGAATGTATTACTTATTATTATCTACAACTTACCTCCCTATTCTAACCCTAAACTGGTTAGGGGGTCAAGTTTTCATTTACGTGGCACCACCATAGAAATGAAAGTTGACCGCCCCAAGCCCAGATTCGAACCGGCGCCACTGCAGTTACGATCCAGTAAAGTTGGCGCTTTAACTCGATCGACTACGAATGGCCTATTTCGAATTAAACTTTGAAATGGGATCAGAAACTTGTGAAAAGCAATCGTTAAAAGTTCCATGTGTACCTCCTAGTTTATTAACTGCATTATTTTCATAAAACATTTTAATTTTTTTATTATAAAAAAATAACAAACATATTTATATAATTTTTAATATCCTTTTGTTGGTATTGTGGAATTTTACGGTAAACCTACTGGTTCCGCTGAAGGCTTTTGCAGTAGTATAGCCGATATAAAACGGGGAGGGTTCCCCTGGTGGTGGTGATGGTGAAGACGGATTTAGAATGCAGAGTCCGAAGACCTTCCATCCTTTTTCCGGAAGAATTCCGGCGAGGAAGTCGACGAAGGGGACAGTGCCTTGCTACAATACAATCCCAGGTCTTGGTGAAGGGGCTATCGCTCTGAACAAGGAGTTAGCCCAGGTCTTTAGCCCATCAAAGACCTTGATATGCATTCGGCCTATGAACTCTGGCACAGAGGTGAGCTGGAGCTCTTCTTGGATGGCACTGTTCTTGGCCCTTTGAAGTGTGGTGCCATTGACTTTTCGCGTAGGGGGAATTCTGAAAACTCGGCAGCTTATCCAGCAAGATCTTAAAGGGATGTCCCAGTAAAGGTGCACTGGAGCAATAGAGTAGCGTGAGATGTATTACTGATTTCTAAACCTATTCAAGACCCCGAAGAAAACCTATTAGCAGTGCTGTAAATATTAATACAAATGAAAAATTGAATTTATGGAATTGGAGCTTTAGTTTTTAATTTCTTTAACAATGAAAACATTTTCATCCCATATTTATATTTTAAGATATAAATAAAATTAGGGAAGCTTCTGCTGTAATTGTGAAACTTGTACTCTGTTTTTAAGGTCATGTATCAAAACTTGATAATTCTATAAGTCCAAACCGAGTGGACATGGTGGAACTCTGAGATGGTAAGGAACGTGTAAATGTGTATTTAATTGACATGGAACAACCCATATACATTATGTTAAATTCAATTGATTAAATCATTGAATCAATTGATATTAAATTGCAACCATTGTATTGAAGGGGTGGTGAAACTTAAAACAACTTGATAACTTAAACAAGCTGATAATTAACAAAAAACTCGGAGATCTAGCACAAAAAATTGCTACTGAACATGAAAGCTGCACAGACAGAATTTAAACTTTTTAAAGGTATAACTTATCGATATGAATCAATCTGGTAATAAGAGATTCAGAAATGTTGATAAACAAGGAATGAGGTAACTATTACCTAGTTACCAGGAAACCACCAGGAGCAAACCATCGTAACTCGCTTTCGAAGCTCGACACACCAAGCTGACCCATAGACTAGGGAGATGAAATAACAATCCACTGACAACATAAAACATACCATTCGAGATTGGATTTACCTTTAAAAAAACGAAAAGAAAGGCACTAGTTATATCTACGGGAATAATGTTATAAAGAAATATAAATGAATTAGAACCAGAATAAGGTACCCCTAACATATTTTGTTGTACGCCTAAAACCATAACCAAATAATTAAATATATGTAATATTTTTTCTATTCCATTCGAACAGGTATTAACAATTTAGGTTGTACGGATTAGAGTGCTACCAAGGTTCTCTACATGCATGCATCACATACATACATGCATCCATTTTGATCTTACATCAAATTTACTTATTTATGTAAACACAGTAGTAAACGGCAATAAATTAATAAATAAAAGTTTGTACGGTAAATAGAAAAAACGAACTGATGAGGAAATAAAAGCAAGGTTTAAGGTTTGTTTATTATTCAATTCCGAAATACCTTAGCTCGCGCATTCTATCGAAAACCATAAAATTAAGAATTTAAAAACTATATTACTATCGTTTATATTTTAGGGATGCGAAACGTGACCCATTACTTTTTTTTTTAAATTAAGAACTGGTCATATCCTTTATACAGTTTTCACAGCTGATATCCCAACCCATCCTATCCTAACATTATCTTCACAACGTATGCCGATGACATATGTTTGTGAACAATGGTCCTTACATTTTATCCCAAACCCTCCAATCCCACATCACCACCCTTGAAGAATGGGCCAAAAATGGAGGATTAAAATTAATTCCAATAAATGCCACCAAATCACATTTACCCTTCGTCGGAAACCCATGACCTCTTGCCCTACAGTATCCTTTAATAATAACCCACTTATTCCTGTCGAACAGATCCGTTACTTAGGACTACATCTGGAAAAACGACAGACATGGAATCCTCATACAAGACTGAAAAGACAGGCAACTGCTCGTCGATTCCAACAATTACAACATTTACCAGACAAACGGTCTAAATTGCCAATCCATTACAAAAGACTGATCTAGATGATTATTTTAAGGCCTATCTGGACATACGAAATCGATCTTTGGGTCTCTAAATTCAAATTTCTCCAAAATCCAATCCTTACAGTACAAATTCTTTCGTAATATCATTAATTCTCCTTACTTAGTCACAAATCAAGTCATCCATCAGGACCTCAATGCCCGCCCCATATGTTGCCGATTTGGCCAGAGCCAGATACCATTCCTTCCATGATAAACCACCCAAATCCACTTGTTTCTAACCCGGCTTCTCCTTCATTACCTAATAATCCTCCTAACGTCTGAAAAGATGATGGCCTCGAGATCTTCTCCTCTAGAAATGTTATTGGAGTTTTATCAATGGGTAGATTCTCCACATGTTTGTATCATATCACTATGTCACCTACTGAAAATTTACTTTTTGTATATATTTTTATACAGTTGTAAACAAAAACAAATAAATTATTAAAAAAATATATAGAATTACGTAAAATAATCGGGCTGAAAAAGGAGTTAAGTAAAAAGTGTAGAAGGCAACACAACGCTGAATAGAGGTAACTCCACTCGGTAAGTACAATTCACCGATAAAAGATGGGCGTGTAAGGTTGTAGCTCTTAGTAATGAAAATCCCTAAAATGTTAATAAACACGGAACCAACAGGTAAACGTTCGAGAGATAGACTCAAACGTAGATGGGAGGATTGCATTAAGACTGATCTAGTAGATTTGGGTTTGAGCGGGCATCATTGGGCAGATGCCTGTAGCCAATGATTGTGGTATCGGCATTGAACTTTCGGATTCACTAGCCTTTACTATTTATAATACATTTTCTTTAGCATTCAATTTAGAAAATTAAAAAATAGCTAATAGTTTTCATGTTACTAATTCCTCTAGAAGTGACTATTACTAACCTTCAATTATTATTATTAACCAAGCACTTCTATCAGAGAATAACAATTATCTGGTAATGAGATCATAATAACCTTGCGTCACGACAAAAAGAGGTGTGAAATGACACTTGAGCTACCACCGCCTATAAGTGACTAATCATCATTATTTTAGAATTTCTACACTTTATATTGTTTTGTTTTTCATCACTAAAATTTATCTCTAATAGCTATAGAGGTATCCCACGAAACGATGCTGGAGACGAAATGTCACTAAAATGATGGTTCTAATTTTCCTAACAGAGATAACCTTTAAATTGTATTGTTTGTTTGTAAGGTTAGTGAAAAGTACTCCGCACCACTGTAAAGTAAACCAGGGAGATATATAATCTATAACCTCAGTAATGTCTGAATTATTTTTGTTTATATAACCAAATATTATCTGGAATATAAAAAAATAATATATAGGTCATATCTACGGCTTTAATATAAGTAAATAAGTGACACAGATCATTTAATCTAGTCATAATTGGGATAATATTATTTTTACTATTAAAACAAATATTATGTATCATTTCTATTATAATGAAACAGTGTGAAAGTTAACAATTGAAACTATAATTCTTTAAAGATATTAACCGAGTTGTAACTTTGTATTTTTAATATGATAATGCAGTAGCATGATTACAAATATACTATGATATCTAGAGAATTATTTCAAAAAATAAAAAAAATGGCAAGTGAAAAAGACCACGAAAAGGTAATATAGTGAAGTAATTGAATACAGAGAATAAAATAAATTACTGCAATTCTAAACAATAAAAGCATATGAAAAATAAAAAATAAATATAGTGAAATAGGATATAAAATAAAATTGGACTAAAAATGTTTCAGTAAGGCTGGATTGATCATGGAGGGCACCTGAAATCACATGATTCACTCACTATATATGAATATGAATATTTCTATCT
>NW_027116348.1:2232480-2245987 GCF_000696795.3 Halyomorpha halys | reverse complement strand
TATATATAATATGACGGAATGCACCGTAACTTTTTCTGGCTCCTCTCCTTCCTTTAGGAGAAAAAAAAATGCATTTATGGAAAAATTTAGGCGTACTTCTTGATACATTTAAATTAAATGAACTACAAAACAAAGGTCACAAATGACAACCACCATTTGAACTCTTACAAGAAAAAGCCTGTTGAAACAAGACTCACTCACTGAAAATACTTACTGGTTCCTGAAACCATCAAAACAACAGAAGAAAAAAATAACAAAGAACTGTATTGACGTGTGAGGAACTCCTAATGAGGAAACCTTCCTCCAATTAAGAATAATGAAAGACGACAAGTTGCAAGATTACGAGAGTATCTCCACTCCAGAGTCCTTGAATGTCCAAATCCGTTGAAACAATCAATCAGTTCTATATTCAATCAGTGCGATAGACAGTCAATCAGTCATGTTGTGTGAATGTGGAAAAGGTTTCTTATACAATGAACCACATCACCGAATGTTGCACAGTTTCTGGCCAGCTGTTATTAAAGAACAATGGAGCTCTTCTTCGACTCTTTAACAGTGCTAGGTAAGTCAAGATTTGTGTAAGAAAAACATTGAGGATTAACCGTTAAAGTAAAAAGAGGATAGAAGGGAGGGTGTTTGATAAAAACATGTTGAAATCTTAGAGATCTTTTATAATGAGCAGACAACTTTAACTGTTTTGAATTTTTTAACAATTTTACATGGCGGACTGTTTGGACTCTACAAGGAATGTATCATCTCCTCATATATCAGAACACAGAGGCTTAAATGGCTTGGCCATGTGATGAGGATGAGCGAGGAAAGAGTGGCTCATAAACTGTACAGTTACGCTCCGGATGGTGTGCGGCGAAGTGGTAGGCCGAAGGGCCGATGGAGGGGTGCTGAGGGGCAGGATCTGGGACAACTGAGGATCCCAGTTACCCTTAAAGAAGATAGAGAAAGATGGTTGGCGGTCGTTGAGCAGGCCAAGGGAAGCCTTCATGCAGCTGTTGTGCACAAAAAGAGAAGAAGACAATTCTAACAATCATGAAACTGGGCATTTCAGCACTTTTTATAGCTTTGCTGTAACACGCATTATACCCCCAAACCCGATTAACCCCGGAAAAGGTTTTTACATAAACTTCTATATCGAGGGATTCAGTACTGTAAACATGCATAATCTATACAGGCATAGGTTCTAGTTCGTTTCCCACTTGAATAATCTAAACAGAAACATTTTCCAATATAGGTACCTGAAAATAATAGAAATAAATTTAAAAAATGCGTCATTCCACTCTCACGTATTACAATACTATAAAACTAGGATAAGAAAACATTATAATTGCAAATTGACCACCATGAAAAAATCTGAGGTAGATATAATGCTCAGACAAACCACTGCAAATAAGAATGGTTAAGTGGACTAGACAAGATATAGTAGTATGTAGAACCTATTGAAAATTTAAAAAAATAATATTTCTTTCGGTTTTCAAGCAGAAGGATGTCATATTTCGAAAATGCTTGTTGGGAATATTTTATTGTAGATACCTTCGCTAAGGAAAATAATTGATCACTCTTCGTGGGTAGTGCTTAGAGATGTAGAGGATAATCCCGCTTACCACGATACTTATTATTTTCACAGGATTGGAAGAAATAAAATTAAGTGAGTTATGATCAAACAAATCATGGGTGTTTATCTTCGGGGCTAATTTAGTGATTAGTTACAAAAAAAAATTTGTGTCGTCATTATGTCAGATATTAGAATTTTACTTGTGACTTTCAATGTTTATCGTAATATTAAGGCTGTGATGATATTCACGGAGGAGAACTTTAATTGTTGCTTTCGTTTTTGGAATAAAAAGAGTCGCGTAATTGGTAAGCATATGCATTTGTTCTACAGCGAGAAACAAAATGAAATCAAATCACAAAAGTAATAAATCTTCCATGGTAAATTTGGATGTATTAAAAGCATGATCAATTTGTAACAGCTTCACTTCGACCGATCTACTCAACATGTTTACTGATATAGCTGAGCATAAATTTAAGAACTTAAGACAGTCGAAACTCAACAAACGATTTTTTGTTAACGAAAGGATTTACAGTGGATCACTCCAGATAATTGTAACATTCATACTTCTAATATGCAAACAGGGTTGTTACATCTTTAATTCTGCCTCTACTCTTAACATACAAGAGTACATATACCCAAAGATAGCACAAGAAAATGCCCGAATGTACAAGAAAAAGTATGATTGGTAAGATTAAAAATAGGATGCCAAAAAACTATAATCGTCTGAACGGCAAGTTGAATGGTTTCCAAAAGGTGAATAGAGAAAAGTATAAAGACTATAACATGTTTAGTTTTAAACGTTTCTGTTTTGTTTATCTTATCTGTAATACTTGTAAGAGACCAAACTAATTAGAAAAATAAGTCTATTTTTCCGTCTGAATTTCAGGTATTGTTTCTATTTTCCCCGTTTAATCAATTGCTGGTTATACACGAAGAATAAACGAAATATACCCTATTTCGCCATTTTATTGGGAACCAAATCGGATATTACAAAAAAAAAACACATGAAGCCCATCTATTTTCTAAAAAGTTTAGTATGCATTGTAATTTTCGTTAAAAAAAAAAAAAAAAAACTATGCAAAAAAAATAATGAAAAAGTTTTTTTTATGAGAAATTATTGAATGTCAAAACTCATCTAATGAAATTTTCGGTGGCATTTGCCCCAGTCAACTTTATTTGGCCAATTTTCACCGAATTCGAATTCTAATTTAATAGATTTCAACAAGCAATTTCGAACAATTTATTTTAAAACTTATTTGTAATCATCGTTGACTCACTACTTAAAAAACAAAATTAAGCGTCATTGAAAACAGGTTGTAAAGGTAGAAGAATAAAGGGTCCTAATGAAAGAGATACGAAGTGGGCATCATAACATTTTTTTTACCAATAGGACGCCAGTAATTGTCTACAAAGATAGAAAACCAGAAACTCCACCATAGTAATCAGTATAAGTTTGAAAAGAAAAAAAATTTTTTTTTTTTATATAATCTTTTTTTTTCCCTCAGCAACAAAAAAAATTATACACTTCATCGAATGTCGAACACAGACGAGAATCGCCTTGATTCATTCTGAAACGAAAAGTCAAGGACATGTTCCATCATCTGACCACTTATCAAACACTTTAGTTCCTGTATAATGTAGAATAATTGGACGTTTTCCGGTTATACTGTACATCCTTCTTTCCTATTTCCTCAACAGATTGCTAAAAAAATTCTAGTATATATTACATATTACAACTTTCATGTAATTGTTAATCAGTTTCTCCCAAAATTTCATCTGAAGAAAAATAAATTTTAACGATAAATGGACTGAAAGTATTTTGGACTGAAACACCTATCAAAGTGGAATAAAATATTTTTTTAAGAAAAAGTTGTTGATATTCGTTCTTCACACACCAAACCGAATTAATATAGCTATCGATAAACATGTTTTTTATTTAACAATTTCGCCTTGCATATATTCTCAAAAATTGCAATAACTTGAACACGACTGCTTCTGGATTGCGAGGTTTTAATCGTCAAGTGCATGACTTAACATAGGTTTTTAATCAAGAAATTAGAGCTTCTTTTTCAAAGAAACAGTGAATTCCAAGAATTTGAATAACAGTGCAAATAAAGAAGATGGAATTAAATAAACAACAATCCAGAAACAGAAGATACCATGCTCGTAACCTTGGAGAATTTCTAAGAAGGAAATCAAGGGTTAATTTTAATAATATTGATTGGTTTAAACTACCTGTAAATGAAAAAATAAGCTAGAATTATTGCTCCTAAAAACAATCAGTTCACTTATTTTAAATTATGGCTGTTCGGGTAGTGAATTAAATTTCACATACATAATAAAACTGAAAATAAACATTTTTTTCGTAATGAATCAGTGGCTCAATACAGTAATAAACATGAATTTCTTAAATTTTTCTAACTTATGGAATCTATCACCGTCAATTGATGAAAGAGTCGAAACATTTAAGAAATATCTTGAAAGAAGTATAGAAAGCATTTTTGAAATTAGAATTTCTATCAAAACAGTTAAATTAGGTGTTATTTCTCCCTAACGAGCAGTACTTCGTGCCACAAGAAACGAGAAGCATTGAAAGCCTATGCATACTATATGCAAACCATTAGTAATGGTATATGTTATAATGATGCTAACATATCCGTTTTTGATGCTGGAGACTGAATTATAGTCTCTTACAAATGTCGGTTGAATAAAATAATTAAGCAGTTTTTTTTATATCATGCTGTTGTTGTTTCCAAAGAATAAGACCTGAGTACAGAAATTACATATCTTAAAGGTAGAAATACTTGTCATGGATATGTTAACACGGGTACTGGCTTGATCACTCAAATGCCTTATGTAGCGGATGAGTGGATGAAACGTTATGGTCGAGACCGCTGTGCCGAATGTGTTAAGGGAACACCTTAGCCCGTTAGATTCCAACCGAAGCGAGTTAACTTTTAATTCGTTGCGGCTCCAAGGAATGAATACTCCATTTAGAATAGGTTTGTAACCTATAGCATCCTATTCATCAAAAATGGCCAGGTAGGGAGTGCTTTAATCCTGCAGAAGCAGTTCGTGAATATTTTTCAAAAATTCGCTTTATGAGTGAGTCTCGGTTCAAATCAAACCGATTATAATATGATAATAAATGCCAATTCTGACCTGGATCTGCCTATAGGTATTGTTACCTTGATGTTTATGGAGATTATGAATTTCACGAAGGTGGTTGAAGATGTCTAGATGACAAATTTAGGTGGCGGAGATGTAACAGTTGCTGAGGAGATGTACACTGTTGTATCCCGGAATATACGTATGATAAAAGAAAAGAATGTTGGAAAAGAAACTCTTTTAAAGTGGACTTCCAACTTCTATATTCCCATGATACACGTTCAACAATGGATAATTATGAATAGTTTAATTTAGATTAGGTGAAGACGAAAGCTATTGGAGCAGGATGTGGATATGCTTGTAAAAGAAATGAAATCAATAATCACATAAATCTTTTTGTATTTGCCCGACAATTGTACAGAATAAAGCATTAGGATAATTTTAATTTTTTGGCTTTCCTCATAACTCATAAATATTCTCATCTCACATTCCAAGTTCCAACTTCAAGTCATTTCTAAAGAAAATATATGCTTTTTATGCTTACCTAAAAGGTACCATACCCTAACCGTCTATGTACATATCTCAATTCAAAACCTGGAAGATAAACTAATTTAATCCAATTCTTCCTTAAAACTAGGAGCCAAAATAATTCTAATTTTCAGATTAATGAGCTTATGAAAATTCTTTAATTACCAATTTATTAGTTTCAAGAAGAAGCACTGAAACAAGAACAGGTTATCCGTTTGTCATCAATTTAATGTATATCCTTAGGTGATCAAAAATCTATTTTTTTTTCCTAATATTTTCTATAGGAAGCAACAAACCCAAACTGAAATAAGTTCTTTCTGCGTTTTCTTTAATCAAGGCACCGAAATACGCCATCCCGATTAGTTGAATTGCCAGCATGAAATAAGCCAGCCAATAACACAAAATACGCGAATATACCAAAATCTCAAACGCGAGAAGATAATCCAACCATAAAGATTAATAACCAATTAAAAATTAGTGGACACCCGCGATATACAAAGTCCCTGAGATAAACTATCTAGTATGAACAAAACAGAAGAAAACCACGGATTGGAAGACATTAAAAAGGTAATTCTAATTACGTAAAGGTGTTCAAAATATAAAACATAGTACCTGAGGCGTAGTTTAGTGGGGGCGGTACTTAAACAAGACGATAAAATTTCACATTAAATAACAATAATATTTTATAAAAATATATTAGTCGAAAGCGGTTTTCTTCATAGGGGTATGTGATGCTATAGACATTGGGTCTTGCTATGTATCGAGCCTTAACCATGATTACAACAATATGTCGTTTATTAAGGTTTTTTTGCTAGCTGTCCCCGATACCTGGTTAGGGTAATAGTCTCTTACTGCTTCCCCGGATATGAAAATATCTGTGTTAAGATTGTCACATTACCAGAGTCCCCTGAGAAAATTAGATTGGCTAACCTTTAAGTGTTCTAACAAAAATGACAAGTTTGACGAGGGATCGGAATCAAATTAACCAGGTGCAGGCCCTTCCTGGACATGTCAAACTTTTTCAGCCATGAGGAGGGGGACGCCTACCTCGGGAGCCTTCGGTCACCGATGGCCAATGAGGAAGGAGATTCAAAAATAAGGTAACGCCCTAATAGGGAAGTGGGAGAAAAAGAGTAGAGTAACGAGACCAGGAAAGAGAAGGCATTGGAGAGACAGACGGAGAGAGTTAAGGGTCAGGCTTAGACGGAGACAGTCAAGAGGCAGGCATAGAAGATGCACTTCGACCAGACGAAATCGTGAGAAGGGCCACGAGACCTGGACATCCTTTATGAACGACACTTATGGAACTACATCCCACGGCATCAGCAGCGATAAGTATAAATTGACCAATAAGTAATAATGTAATAATCTATATTTTATGGCAACCTTTATCTGAATCATTTTAATCATAATAACAAATTGTAAATAAATACTTAGTTTCTTTATGTAGTTTATATATTATATCTTTATGTAGTTTATATATTATATAACCTAATTATAATATATAATTAATGGTAACAATATTTTATAAATATAAAGGTATTTAATTGGTAAACTGGTAAACACACAAACAGCCTTTGGAAAAGTATCCAATCATAATAATAGTTTTTTAGAACTCAATATATAATTAATTAATTAATTAACTTATTTTTGGATAATTTCCTTCAGCGATTATCCTGGCATCCCGATTAAGTCTCCATAGCATACATAGCAGTCTATTGAATAAAAATAAGTATATTCTTTCAAGTGTTCATATTTATAAAACGTATTCACTTTTATCTATAAGCAGTTACTTTTTTTTCAATTGAATAAGAGCCATCTTTTACTCAAAAGTAAATATAACAAACAAACAAACTAAGTATTGGCTTATACTTTAAGTAAACACTGGATGATGGCAAATCCTGTTTCAGTCTGTCTGCTCAGTAATCCTCAGTAGTTCTCTTTATTTATCTCAAAATAAACATTTATTGTAATCATTTCTTACGTCTGTGTGTAATTATTATATTATTATGTCATGAGTGAAGAAGTGCAGGCAGGCCAAATGTGCGAGCCTCGGAATTAAATTATTTATTTATTATTTAAATTATTTATTATTTAAAAATTAAATTATTATCATCACCAAAAGACCATGAATCATACAGGCAAAAGATCAAACCTTGAAGGGAATTAGAGGAGAATTTGTCTAGAATAGAGGAAATTCACTGTCACTGAAGAATTTCAAATATGTTTGGAAATACATAACTGCCAATAAAGGAACTTGTCTGTGAAATATATATTCACCTTTAGACGAAGAATCAGAAGACCTAAAAATAACTAATGATTTTTAGTTCACTATAATTATTCACCTAATTAAAAAAAACAAAAAAAAAAACGCTAATTCTAAAACTTTGACAAATGGATTTATGTGTACCCATCAGATAGAAATACATATAACGATTTTAGAAACTATCTTGAACTCCATCTATATTCCATATATCCGGAGTCATGAACGCTCACAGACCGTTCTGTAGTGTCAATTATTGAATAGACATGGATAAACAAAAAATTACAGATGAATTTTACGTTAAACTGTGCACTATCTTTCAGCCCTGTTTTTACAACCAAGCGTACAAAACTCAGACCTCCATTGATTTATATATTATCTTATATCCATTTCCCACTATCTCCAATCTTATTCCCACTGTTATGTATCAGGTATAATTCATGTGCAGCTATTATTTTCTCTAAACATTGACTCATTTCTAATGGCAAATTAAATCTGAAGAAGATAATTCAACTATTCAAAGATAAATAATCAATTAAAAAGTAATTTAGTGGACACCGGGGACGTTTCAGAGAATGAGATAAATACTAGCCTGGAATTTCAATTTAAAAAATTTTATCTTGTAAATCTGGACCAAATCACTAATCATTTTTTTTCTAAAATAAAATCAATTAATCATTTCAGAAACGTTCCTTAGCGGTCACACGATTATCGCCAAAATGTATAAACAAATCTCTAAATCGGCTAAAATTACCATAGAGCAAAAGAACGATGGTAATTAATCAGACGAAAAAGAAGGCGCAATGGAAGAGGCAACCAGACGGATACTCTGGACAAAGACACAGACAAAAACAGAATGGCATAATTGACGTAAAAATATTATTATGTTTAAGTAAAAAATGAATTATAGATTTTAACAGCTTAGAATTTCTTATTAATCAGCATTTTAACTACATATTTTTAACGCATAAGATATGAACATAAATCATCGAATATAAGATTTTTATTAAAAGTGTAGTAAATATAGACAATATAAATAATTGTTAAATAACTCGGAGTAAAGTCTTAGCTCTTGGATTATACAGGGATAACAGTGAATCCTTGAACTGTCCAATTAAATTTATTTTATGTGAAAAAAGTTATAAGAAAAGAATTAATAAAAATCATTTCAAGATTGACTCAATGGCAGAGGCAACCAACCAAGAAGCGTGCCCAGAACTAGGAGGGCTAAAGAATGGCATAATGGAGTTAAAGCATATGTTTGAGTTAAAAATGAACTAAAGATTTTAAAAGATTACAATTTCTTATTTATCAGTATTATAACTACATATTTTTAACGCATGAGATATGAATATAAATCATGGAATATAAGATTTTTATATAAAGTGTAGTAGATATAGCCAATATATATAATTTTTAAATTACTCAACAGATACTGTAGAGTAAAAAGCATGAACCTGATTAAAGTACCGTAAGAGGCTATTGGCGCAATGAAGGTAAAAGCATTATGTTTCAGTTATAAATGAGCTAAAGTTTTTAAGATATTGCAGTTTCTTAATGATTATCATTTTCACTACAAACTTTTAATGCATGAGATATGAATATATTAATATTCATATCTCATGCATTAAAAGTCATGCATTAAATCGAATAAGAGATTTTTATATAAATTGTAGTAAATACAGACAATATAAATAAATTTTAAATTCCGCGTAGTAAAGTCATAACTCTTGGATTATAATAAATACAGTGATAACTGTGAATCCTTAAACTGTCCAATTAAATTTTCCACTGTGTAATATAACAATATATAATTAGTGTACCTAATATAATTAATTATATTAAAGACACTAATTAATTATATTGGTAAGTAATTATAGTTTCGTTTTTATTCAGTACATACAGATTTTTTCGCAAATGGGTTGTAAACAGTCCTAGTTTAGTAGCTTGAAAATCAAGAAAGTTCCTAGCATACTCGGCAATGAGTACACTAAAAAATATATATTTGCCTAATTCTCTTATTTTTGTAAAATTTATTTTATGAGAAAAAAGTTATAAGAAAAGAATCAATAAAAATCATTTGAAGATTGGCGCAATGGCAGAGGGAACCAATCAGAAGCATATCCAGAACTAGGAGGGCTAAAACAGAATGCCATAATGGAGTTAAAGCATATGTTTGAGTTTAAAATGAACTGCAGATTTTAAATACAGACAATATAAATAATTTTTAAATTACTCGGAGTAAAGTCTTAACTCTTGGATTATAATAAATACAGGGATAACTGTGAATCCTTTAACTGTCCAATTAAATTTTCCACTCTGTAATATGGCAATATAGAATAATAATATATAATTAGTGTACTTAACAGAATAATATAATTATATAATTGGAGGGCTAAAACAGAATCCCATAATGGAGTTAAAGCATATGTTTGAGTTAAAAATGAACTAAAGATTTTAAGAGATTACAGTTTCTTAATAACCATCATATTGACTTTTTTAATATATCAGATATGAACATAAATCATCGAATATAAGATTTTTACATTAATTATAGTAAATACAGGGATAACTGTGAATCCTTAAACTGTCCAATTAAATTTTCCACTGTGTAATATGGCAATATAGAATAATTATATATAATTAGTGTACTTAATATAATTTATTCTATTAGAAACACTAATTAATTATATTGGTAAGTAATTATAGTTCCGTTTTTAATCAGTACATAAAGATTTTTTCGCAAATGGGTTGTATACAGTCCTAGTTTAGTAGCTTGAAAATCCTGAAATTTTACTTAGTTCCTAGCATACTCAGCAAAAAATATATTTGCCTAATTCTCTTATTTGTGTAAAATTTATTTTATGAGAAAAGAATCAATAAAAATCATTTCAAGATTGGCGCAATGGCAGAGGCAACGAAACGGAAGCATATCTAGAACTAGGAGGGCTAAAACAGAATGGCATAAAGGAGTTAAATCATTATGTTTAAGTAAAAAAAACAACAAGTTTTTAAGAGATTACAGTTTCTTAATAACCATCATTTTGACTACAAATTTTTAATGCATGATATATGAACATAAATCATCGAATATAAGATTTTTATATAAATTGTAGTAAATATAATAAATTCAATAACAATATAAATAATTCCTCTTAGTATAAATAACCTAGTCTCGTACAATAATTTGAGTGTCCGTGTTTGTGAAGTAGCCTTTGCTCAAAAATCAAAAGTTATACAAAACTGAAAATAAAAATTTAAGACAACTATATGCATAGGGTGTAGCAGCAACTTTTTCAATAAAGTCGACTGAAGTACAACTTTCTAGAATCGATTTTTGACATATTTCCCGGAATTAAAATTTAAAAAGGCTCGATTTTGATTAAAATCGAAGTACTTATACAATTGAATAGTCATGAATATTACATAGGTCTTATTTCCATTGAAGTAGTTTTTTTTATTAACATAAGGCAATCCACAGCGGAGGTGAGGTTTTCCAAGTTGGGTGACCAACCTATTCTAACCACGGTGGGGTTCAAGTTCTTCATTTAATGGAACCCCTACTCAATGAAAAAGTCAACGCCCCAGACCAGATTAGAACCGGTGCCGCCCGCAGATCTCAAACTGATAGACCAGCGACTAACCATCTGAGCTACGGATGGCCCTTGAAGTAGTTTGACGTGGTTTAAAAGTCGCTTTAAAAAAAAACAAAACTCAAAAGTACATTTCATTTTACTTATTTGAAATAAATAACCAGTTTTCATAGTTGGGAGTGATAAACGATGTTTATAAACATGCCCTTCAGCGAAAGAAAGGACATTTATTTTCATTATGATATAGTATTATTATGTATACATATGGTTTTGTTTGAAATAATGAAATTAATAGAAGGGTGAAAAAAAGAAAAGAAAGATATTTATAATCAATAAATGTACATACATGTGTATGTACGTATATGTATAACTTAATACTATAGACGACTTCGATATCTTCTGTTAATCTGTTGTAGTCTTTGCAAGAAAAAGTTAATACTCCTTACTCCCACCACAAGAACCATAAAATATAAAATTCTATATCAACAGAAAGATAAAAATGTTTTTTTACGTCTTAAGATTATTCGCCAGCCTAAGGATTTTTTTTTTTACGAAAATAACAAAATAGCAATAACTTCAACACAAGTTGACTAATCTGCACAAAACTTGGGGAATTAAGTAGAATGATAAGTGAAAGTCCAATTACGCATTACATTTACCAAATTTTTAATGACCTACTAAAATAACATAAAATCACAAAGATCTTCAAGAAAATATTAAAACCGATAGTTAAATCACTTAGTATTTTACTGATTCAAAAAAAAAATAATATTATAATTTCTAATTTCAATACGGACATTATCTGTTACTATAGAATACTGCAATTTGAGTAATGTCAGAAAAACGAAAACAAAACACTAGAATAACTTGGCGAGATCTACAAATTATTCATGAGATAATTACAGAAATTTGATCTGTAAGTAAATAAATATTATCAACAAACCGGTTAGTCACTTCTGAGATAAAACGAGGTAAAAGATAAGTTGATAAAAAAAAAAAAACCTATAATCTTTCAAGTAATTTGTGTTTACAGATAGGGGTTAGGAAGTATAGGATAGCATTGAAATGAGAATTTGACCTTTTAACACAGCCTAAAAGAGATTTTTACTGTAATTATAAATCATCAATGGTGTATTTAAACAAATGCTTTAATTATTTCTTTTCATAAAGAGCTTCTTCAAAAAAGAAAAACTTAAAAAAAAAAAAAAATACATATCCTTAAAACCAAAGTTTTTCACCGCATTTATAGTATAGGTCGGTAACTAGATGCTCAGAAATCGATGTTATCAGACTACGTCGACTATTTTTGCACACGGATGCGTATAGATATTTTTTTTTCGGAACACCTGTAGTTCGAAAATGCCAGGTCCAATTGGGTAATATTAAGATCATATTTTAACATGAAGGGAATCTTATGGAATCTAGTCTCATAACAGTACAGTACTAATTTTATCAAATTTCATCCACTACTTTCGTTTTAACATGAGCTTCCGTTTGAAAACGTTCGGCACCCATGGATTAATATTGGTGCACTCAAGGTGCCACGGTACCCACTTTGGGAACTGCTGTCATAGAGGATAAACAATATATTTCAGAAAAAGAATCCTAAAGCTCAGAATTTGTGACACAATTGAAAGAGCAGAAAAATAGTTATATACCATTGCAAAAATTACAAAAAATGCAAATTACTATGAGTGCACTAAAAAAAACAACATATTTTCCTAATTATCTCATTTGAGTAAAATTTATTATATGAGAAAAAACTTATAAGATAAGAATTTATAAAAATCATTTTAAGATAGGCGCAATGGAAGAGGCAACCAGACGGTTCTTGTGGACAAGGAGGGCTAAAACATAATGGAGGTGAAAACATTATTTTTGAGTTAAAAATGAACTAAAGGTTTTAAGAGATTACAATTTCTTAGTAAAAAGCATTTTAACCACATATTTTTAACGCATGAGATATGAATATAACTTATCGAATATAAGATTTTATGATTATAAAAAGTATATATGTGTATATATATATATATAAATTCCCAAATTTTCTGTACAGATAAAAAACAGAACGGTACTATGGAGTAGAAAGGATTGACTAGATTACAGTACTGAAAGATGCGATTGGCACAATGGAGGTTAGAGCATTATGTTTAAACAAAAATGAACAAAAGATTTTAAGAGATTGCAGTTTATTACAGATAAAATACAAGACAGATTCTGTGCAGTAAAAAGGATGGATCAGATTAGCATACTACAAAGATAAATTGGCGCAATAGAGGTAAAATCATTATGTTTGAGTTAAAAATGAACAAAATATTTTAATAGATTACAGTTTTGTTTAGATAAAAAACAAGACATATACTATGCAGTAAAAAGGATGGACCAAATTAGTGTTCTGGAAAGTCAATTGGCGCAATGGAGGTTAAAGCATTATGTTTAAGTTAAAAA
>NW_027116348.1:2218973-2232225 GCF_000696795.3 Halyomorpha halys | reverse complement strand
ATTTTAAGAGATTACAGTTTAGTGCAGAAAAAAAAGGAATGATACTGTGCAGTAAAAAGGATGGACCAAATTAGTGTTCTGGAAAGTCAATTGGCGCAATGGAGGTTAAAGCATTATGTTTAAGTTAAAAAACAACTGAAGATTTTAAGAGATTACAGTTTAGTACAGATAAAAAACAGGACAGATACTATGCAGTACAAAGGATGGACCAGATTAGCGTTCTGGAAAAGGCAATTGGCGCAATGGAGGTAAAAGATTTTTTTTATTATGTTTGAGTTAAAAACGAACTAAAGATTTTAAGAGATTTAAGTTTCTTAATAACGAGCATTTTAACTACATATTTATAACGCATGAGATATGAATATAACATGAATCATAGAATATAAGATTTTTATTTAAAGTTTAGTAAATATAGCCAATATATATAATTTGGAAATTACTCGACAGATAATGTGGAGTAAAAAGCATGAACCTGATTAAAGTACAGTAAGAGGCTATTGGCGCAATGTAAAAAGGTAAAAGCATTATGTATGAGTTATAAATGAGCTAAAGTTTTAAAGAGATTGCAGTTTCTTAATGATTATCATTTTCACTACAAACTTTTAATGCATGAGATATGAATATATTAATATTCATACCTCATGCATTAAAAGTCATGCATTAAATCGAATATAAGCTTTTTATATAAATTGTAGTAAATACAGACAATTCCGCGTAGTAAAGTCATAACTCTTGGATTATAATAAATACAGTGATAACTGTGTATCGTTAAACTCGCCAATTAAATTTTCCACTGTGTAACATAACAATGTAAACTACTAATATTTAATTAATGTGCCTAATATATTAATTATATTAGTGACACTAATTAATTAATTATATTGGTAAGTAATTATAGTTCCGTTTTCATTCAGATTTTTTTCGCAATTCCTTAGTATGCAATGGCAGTTTTGTAGCTCGGAAATCATTAAAATTTTACTCAGTTCCTAGTGTACTCAGCTATGATTGCACTAAAAAAAATACATATTATCCAAATTATGTGATTCGTGTAAAATTTATTTAACGAGAAAAAAGTTATTAGAGAAGAACTAATAAAAATCATTTGGCTATTTTATTTTATTTAACAATACCTAACCAACCGATTCCTCCATCATCATAACAATGTTATGAAGAGAGTATGCCAAAAAAAATTGGTTTAGAACCGTTTAGCTTTTCAATCCGGCCCTGTTCGTAACCCATAGTTCTTTAACTTCTTGAAACGTGTCATGTTTTGATTTAGTTTTCCTTATTTTGAATAAACAAAAAAAACTAATATTTCGATCTGGATGGTTTATTAATAATTTTTAAAATGCTAGTTAATATATAAATATATAGCAATCGAAGTGTAGTTTGTTGAAAAAAAAAAATATTGCATGTTTTGGAACATTTTTCATTATTAGAACCAACAACTTAACACACTTCATTTATGTTAAACTTGTCAAGAAAGTCGTAAGCGCCAAAACGAAGAAATGGAGATTTTTTAGTGATAAGGGTTCGTAAATCTGTTGCTAGTTCTTTTATCTGATCCTAAATTTAAAGCTAATAAAAAAAAAAAATTCAATCCGGAGTGGTGCGTGCATCACAAAACGTTCCCTTCCTAAACTACTTAAGTCCCAAAGTTTTGTATATATTTGTAGACCCGTGTTAAATCTAAAACTTATGTGGTTATAGAAAAAAAAAATTAAATATCAGAGAAGGCTAAAATTACAATTTTTTTTTTTCTGTTCATTAAAAAAAAATTTTAGTGTTTCTCAAGGTGGTCATAACAAACATAAATTTAAAATTTTAAAGAATACAACAGCTGACACAAAAATTAACGTCATATATAAGAAGATGGTCAGGGTTGCGGTCAAAAGAGAAACAAAAATAGTTGTAAAAAAGTTTACAACTATTTTTGTTTCTCTTTTGACCGCAACCCTGACCATCTTCTTATATATCAATATTTACGATCAACTATATATACATATATAAAAGATATATATAAAAGATAACGTCATGTAATCAGGAAAAATCGCTCTTCCCGTTGGAATCGGATGTATGTTATTTGTCCTTTTTTTTCTCCATTAGTTATTTATAAAAATCACTAATATTTTGTACTATTGTTAACAATAGAAACTGTTTTTGTTTTTTTAATAAACAATATTAAAGATACTTAAGACGAAGAATTTTTAAAAATTCGTCATCCCTCAAAGCCTTGGCTGATAATAAAAACTATTTATTTGTTCAATTAAATGCCGAATGTAATAAAAATCGTTATACCCGTTTTGGTGAAGATCGAAAAAAATGAGGAAAATCGATTATATAACACTTTCGCTCAGTCGATTTTAGCGAAGTTGCTGTCACGTCCCAGACATATACGTGCCTTAAATATACAATTTCAGGTTTTTAAAATTTTTTTTTGAGCTGTGTTCACAAACACAAAAATATACACATAAAAAACATTGCGAGACATACTTATTTGGAATCAGGGGAGCTCAAAACGTATATTTCCGTCAAAAATTAGAATTGGAAATGTTTCCCTTACTATATATTCCAAATATAGGTAAGTGAAAGTAAAAATTAATTCAGCAGAGTTATAAGGAACTTAGGAATTCACTTCAAGTCAAAAAATAATTGCGTAATAATGACCAGCCTTTATTTTTTTTTCCCTGGAATTTCCTTGTATTTCTTATATTGTTGTAGGCCTAAGTTTTATATTGATCTTGATGCATTCAAATTTATTCTCCCTAGTCTCTAGTTCTAATTTAATATTTTTGATAACAATACGATTTTTTTGTTCGAATAATAGGAAATGATATTTGAATGAATTGATTAATTCACTGTCAATGGAATAGGAAGCCAACGAAAGTGAAAGGATAAGTTGTGCCTCGGAAACAGATAACCGTTAAGGAACCAAGGACACTTTTACAAGACAATGAGGCTACGCTACTTAACATTTCATTTGGGTAATAAAACAATAAATCTGAGGTTGTATATCCCTTAGAGTGAAAATAAGAGATAATAATATTAACATAAGTATGGCCGTGTAGCAGAGCTGTCTACTCCAAGATATGCGTACCACAGTGTAGCACACGATCGGGAATTTTATTGAACATATTTAATCATAATTTTATTATAAAAAAAATTTTAATTCTCTATCAGAACTAAAAGCTTAATTTACCTCAATTAAATAATTACTATCACGAAAACAGAGTATTTTAAATCATGCAGAAAGGCGCTTTTATCATATGCATTATTCTGTAAATTGATTTTTATTTGCTTATATCCTACTTATTTATTGTAATATTTGTAAATAATCAATATACTTACTAAACTTACGAATTGTTCGAATATTTTCCCACATTTTCTGTACAGTTAAGAAAAAAGAAAAGATACTGTGAAGTAAAAAGGATGGACCAGATCAGCATACTGGAAAAGTTTATTGGCGCAATGGAGGTAAAAGCATTATGTTTAAGTAATAAATGAACTAAAGATTTTAAGAGATTACAGTTTAGTACGGAAAAAAAACAGAACAGATACTGTGGAGTAAAAAGGATGGACCAAAGTAGCGTTCTGGAAAAGGGAATTGGCGCAATGGAGGTAAAAGCATTATGTTTTAGTTAAAAATGATCTAAAGATTTTAAGAGATTACAGTTTAGTACAGAAAAAAAACAGAACAGATACTGTGGAGTAAAAAGGATGAACCTGATTAAAGTACCGTAAGAGGCTATTGGCGCAATGGAGGTAAAAGCATTATGTTTAAGTTAAAAATGAACTAAAGATTTTAAGAGATTGCAGTTTTTAATGACCATCATTTTCACTACAAACTTTTAATGCATGAGATATGAATATTAATAATCGAATATAAGATTTTTATATAAATTGTAGTAAATACCGACAATATAAATAAATTTTAAATTCCTCGGAGTAAAACCTTAACTCTTGGATTATAATAAATATAGTGATAATAATGAATCTTTAGACGGTCCAATTAAATTTCCACTGTGTACTATATCAATATAAAATACTAATATATAATAAAAATTCCTGATTTAATTAATTATATTAGTAAAACCACGAAATTATAATAGTAAGTATAAATTTTCATTCAGCATATACAAAGTTTTTCGCAAATCTGACAGTGGGCTTCTATCCCCTCCTGGATCGGTGTTACTCAAATCATGTTCATGTATAAACCCGCTGTAACATTACTTTTCAAAGTAGATGTTTTGTGATTAGTCAATCTTTGGGATTCTTCAGCGAACCAGAAAATATTCTTATTGCTCTTGGCATCCAAGCTGAGTAATCGCCAAATCTTCCAGAGTTTCTTTACACTTTACCTACTACTGATACAGCATTAGCCTAATACATAGTCATACCTGTTTTAGATTTTAAAAACATTTCATTATTCAAGTATCCATACCTTTAGCGAAATTTTGTCTTACCACAAAATACTTCAGCTAATAACTGTTTACCTTAAATAGTCCCATTCTAGATTAATTTCTTATGTTTGGGATCCTTGCTCTGTCTCTGGATAAATTGAGGTAGTGATCGAAGTCAATACTGGAGCATGTACTCGTATATACGTTGACTTTAATTAATTGATGTAATAGTCGCTCGTTACCACGTGATCTATTGCGTTATAAGTAAATCCATTCCTGGAGTGTCATGTCGTTGGATGGAATCTTTTTTTTTATTCTTGGCGGATTAATTCGCATTTGTGTACTTTTATGAATACGTAACAAACTGTTTAATCTTAGCTTTAAACGTGAAACATTGAAGATAAGAGTGGAATAAGGGTGATATGTTACAAAAATTTGGATTGAAAAAAAATCTAATTTGATGATTTTCGATTCCTATTTTATTCCAGTAAACTCAATCTTAAACTTCTGAAACATTCCACAAATCAATGTTTTTAAAAACTAAAAATGATTAATTAAAATCTTATATCAAGCGAAATGTAATCTACCTACTAATTAATAATTAGAAATGGGTAAGCGGTACTAAATTTGTGAAATAATAATTTTTATTTTATTCTTAAAAATGATTTAAGATTAACTAAAACTAGTTTATATATGTTGCCATAAAAATAATATTTGTCATTATAAACGCATTTTATTAATAAATATTTAAATAAGCCTTAGTTTTAAACGTGAAACATTGGAGGTAAGAGTGGAATAAGGGTGATATGTTACAAAAATTTGGATTGAAAAAATAATCGAATTTGATGATTTTCGATTCCTATTTTATTCCAGTAAACTCAATATTAAACTTCTGAAACATACCACAAATCAATGTTTTTAAAAACTAAAAAGGATTAATTAAAATCTCATATCAAGCAAGATGTAATCTACCAACTAATTAATGATTAGAAATGGGTAAACGGTACTAAATTTGTGAAATAATACTTTTTATTTTATTCTTAAAAATGATTTAAGATTAACTTTAACTTCTAAAACTATTTTATATATGTTGCCATAAAAATAATATTTGTCATTATAAACGCATTTTATTAATAAATATTTAAATAAAATGTAAGGAGATTAGTGTTGTTGCTCCTTTTAAATACACGTGCCTGTTGTTTTTTTTTCCTTTATTCTGTTATATTACACTCAGTCATAAAAATTTGAACTATAGTGAAAGAGATAAGACAGCAGCACATTGCCAGCATATTTACAAAAATATATTAATTAAAGAAAAACAAACAAACAATTAAAATGAGAAACAATATTACACTTATAGTAAAACATCTTTAACACGTTCTTACCTATGTTAAATATTTACAACCAGCCTAGGGAACTCCAAACCAATCTGGTCCCCCAATGTATATTTGACCTCTGTGATTGAAGATCCCCAAACTGATTGTAAATAAACTAATAAAATACCATATAATAATAAAGAATTAACCAAATATGTTTTTATTTACGTCACTGGCAAGTCAATGCTCCTCAAATGACAAAAATGCTTTAAAGCATGAGAAATAAATAAAGAAGAAAACTGATTTGAAATCGAGAGGAAACAGAAACTGAATTACAAGATTGGTATGATTCTGATTAGCAAACAAATCATCATTAAATAATTTATATAAATTATTAATACCATGAATGATCCTATATTATCATAAATTAACATCTAATGTCTAATTTAATAAATAATAATTATAATTTTTTTACTTACAAGAGCAAAGCCCTTAATTTTTTTTTTAATTATTTATTTATTGTTATTTACAACTGTATAACATATATACAACAAGTAAATTTGCTGTAGGTGAGATAGTGACATGATACAAACATGTGGACAATCTACCCATTGATAGAACTCCAATAACACTTCTAGAGGAGAAGATCCCAAGGCCATCTTCTTTTCAGACGCCTAGGAGGATTGTTAGGTAATGAAGGAGAAGCCAGGTTAGAAACAAGTGGATTTGGGTGGTTGGGAAGTTTATCTTGGAAGGATTGGTATCTGGTACTGGCGAAATAGGCAACATATGGGACATTGAGGTCATGATGTATTACTTGATTTGTGACAAAGTAAGGAGCGTTAAGGATTTTACGAAGGATTTTGGACTGTAAGGATTGGATTCGGGAGGAATTTGATGGTTTAGTGGAGCCCCAAAGCTCAACTCCGTATGTCCAGATAGGCCTTAAAATAGTCATGTAGATCTTTTGTAATAGATTGGCAATTTAGACCGTTTGTCTAGTAAATGTAATAGTCGAAATCGACGAGCAGTTTCCTGTCTTTTCAGTCTTGTATGACGATTCCATGTCATTCGTTTGTCGAGATTCCCTTAAATTTAATCAACAAAAAGATCGGAAAGTGAAATACATTTAAATATTGGGTGGATTAGAAAACACGGAAATACATTTTCGAGATCGCCGCAAAAGAACAATAACTTAAGCTTGTCTGCCACTTAATCTAGCAATTAAACGATCAGTGAAGTGGAATCTTCACAATCTATTGACGAATACTATACCTGCCAGTACTTACATGAGACTAAATGTGAAAAAATTATTAAGCCCTATAATATTGGCCTATTAAAAAAATGAGATTTAAAAGGGATGTCCTTTTTCAGCAATTAAAACAACAGAAAATTCCAATTCAAATAGTTTTTTTTTCTAATATTAAGAGATGTCAAAAAAATTGTCTTCCAAAATAACCAAAATGTTGTGCAGAAGGCTCTGAAACATTATAAAGATAAGTACTATCACTTAAAACAAAATGAAGCAGCCGAAATTAAAGAATGGAGAAAGATTGAACCAAGGTGTGACCTTCCCCGTCACCAAGGTCACTAGTGCAGGAAACTTTTGCAGTAAATCTTTCAGCATGAATGTAACGTACTTTTACGATTTATTCGTTTAAGCTTTGTAATTTTAGGGAATTTATCTTCTTCATTCGAGAAAGATCGATTTCAGAAAAGATTATTTCTATTGAAATTATGTTATATTGTTTCAGAAAGGTGTTTGAGGTCATTAGTTTTTTTCTTCTTTTTTGAATTAGTGAGCATTTGATGCCACTGGTTTTTGTTTGTATTTTTATTTCATAGCAGGAATCAAGGTATATTTCCCTTAATTCTCTTCGTCACTTGGATTGACTGTTGTAGCTGCATTCTAAATTATCGGATAGATACTTTAGTCATAGATTGATTGAAGAGAGTCACATCATATAACAACATTGTTTCTCTATATTTTCCTTTAAAATAAAAATCAATACTCATCCATACAATAAATACAAATATTTTATATTTCTTTAATTTAACAATTTCACTCAATTTAATAATTTTATTTCATTTACTTGACAATTTCAATTATCCCTATTTAACTCTCTCCCTTCGTAAAATCCTCAATGCTCATTACTTTGTCACAAATAAAATCATACACAAAGTTAAGGTCTTCTCTATGTAACCGATCTAGCCCGAACTAGATATCACTCCTTCCATTATAAACTCTCTAACCACTCAAACCCCCTAGTTTCTAATCTTGCATTCTCTTCCAATCCTGACAATCCTCCAAGGCGCCTGAAAAGAAGATGGCCACGAGACCAGCTACTGTAAAATGTCATTAGAGTGCTGCCAATGGGTAGTTTCTCTACACGCTTGTAACACTCCAATTTATCTTAGATCAGATTTACTAAACCTATTATAATGTGCAGTTGTAAATAGCAATAAATAAATATTTAAAAAAATAAAAAAACTCTATTTCTATAAAAGTAATTCCCTACCCTCGTTCAACAAATTTATCATCAGACAGCAATGTTAAACCAAAGACTTAATAGTTACCGCAGTATATCAGTTTATAAAAATAAACAGGTACATTGAAAAAAAAATTAATATATAAATAATTCTAAGACATTATAAACACAACACCATCATAAAAAAAAAATTAAACCATTTATTTATACGCCTTGCAATCCAAACATAAGTTAGCAGCTGAACTTCAAGAATCGATAAAGATTGAACGAACCAAGGTCACCATAATAATCTCAGTGAAGGTCGTTGGTACAGGAAATTTTGTCCTAAATCTTTCAGCATGAATGATACGTATTGTTATGATTTATTCATTTAAACTACCACTTAAATAAATGTTTAATTAATCAATAATCATTATCAGTATTAATAATCAAACTTTAGAAAATTTCATCTTGCTTCTACGATAGGGGAAATGAAATAAATATCACAGAAAAGAATAATGTTTTTTCCAACGAATCTAAGGAATTTCTGCTTGTTATATTAGAAGGCGACATTGGTCTACTAAACTTGCGTTATGTTGTGTCGGAAAAGGGGAGATTTTTAAACTAGTCATCAGTCTATGTCCCTGTTTTGTTTTTTTATTTTAAAACGTGAAAAATAATTAAATATGTATAAATCTGACTTCATTATATATTTGTATTTACCTTATTTATTTTAGTGACTTGTAGATACTAAGCTTTAGTCTTCAGAATTCTCAAAGCGATACTTCAATTAAAGATTTCTCCAATTAGGTATTTGCTTATTTGTTTTTACAAACATGACGAAAGGTTGGAGGTAAAAGTGATGAAGCACTATTTTTGGGAAGATTCTTTTCTATTTACCTGAACCAGAACCACATCTATGATTTAATAGTGAAGAAATTGTCAATAATTAACAAGAAGTTAATAATAATATAATAATTTTGTAAGTTCTGATATTTGGTTCCGACAAAGTTAAATAGAAAAAAAAAACAACGAAAAATATCACTTGATCACTTTTAGTTTCATCCCTTATAATAATAGTAGGAGTAAAATATTTAAATCTGCAAACATCAGTTTTGTATTCGAAAAAACATTTATTTTTCACATTAAATCACATAAATCATACTTTGATCTTTGATATAGTAGAGCGTCGATTATCCGAATTTTCAATTACCCGAACGGCCTTGGCGGAAAATATACAAGGAGGGGTCGACATTACTATTTCTAGAAAATAAAAGTTAATCCCCGTGAAGATATATTCATGGATAAAGGTGTTGTCAACATTGAAGCAAACTAATTTGACAACTTTCTTTGTATCGCAACATTGATAAATAATAAAAATACAAAGATGTTTACATTTTGTTATGGATACTTATTTTACTACGTACATAAGTACTATCAAATAAAATACTTTTTAAAATGAATAATTTTAAAGATAAGCCTTTATAATTTATTCTGATATCGAGGATTCTTACGAAATGTGTATAGAAGTATTAATTTTTGTTTTTAGAATTAAATGCTTTCTTAAAAATATTTTATCTAGATTAAATTATTCCTATCCGCCACCATTTAAAATTTAGTGGCATAATTATATATAATTATTATACATACTAATCGTTTGATGCAATATTTGTTAAAAAAACAATTTATTACATTAATAAAATTTGACATAATACATTTATAAATAAATGAGTTACACACCTTTAATTACACATTATTTTTAAGCTTCACAATCCGTTCAATTTAACAATGGTGGAGGATGAAGGAATTGAAATTTCCACTTTATCTGATGCAGGTAAACTGATATCTGGAAGCTGTAAATTAATATCTCAATTGAAATTTTTCCGAGAAATTGATTATTTTTGATAAGAGACCGTTTGGCATCAACAAGTTTAATTTCAACCGCAAGTTGAAATTATACACTAGATAGTTATTAAACATGTCATAACATGTACCTATGTAAGTGGTAGCAGTGTTTTTTAATCGCACACTTTATTTCAGTATTTGATAAAAAAAAAGATCTAAATGTTCCATAGTTTCTGTATTAGTATTACTATGCGATTAAAATGCGGAAATGGGTGAGTATAGATACGCTGGCTCAGCGAAAAAAAAAACCCTACTATTAACTCGTACGCTGGTCACCAAAGCGTTGGCGTTTGGCCATTCATCCAAATTATAGCAATGAGTTGGCAACAAATAAATCTTAACTAATGTAAGAACTGCCCTAATGGAGACGGGATCGCCTTTAGAAGTTCGAACTTCAACACAGCCTAATCGATTTGCTGTGATTTGCTTCTAACCACAAATCGAATCTCGGCAATACTAACGATAAGCTGTCGTTCATTCTATGAAATCCACTTTGTGTGAACACCTTTAGGCAAACAATTTTCCTTGTTTCGCAATCCTAATAAATAACTTAACATTTGTAAGTTCACATATCTCTAACTTTTTATGGGTAAAATGGCTCAGTTCATAATATATTAAATATACGTACACACGGTAAGCATCACTTACTAAGGGAACATCACGAGAAAGGCCTTTTTTAAATTCATTTATTTGAATAATAACATTATTGAAAAAAAAAGCTACATTTCGATTTATCGGACGAGGAATATTAATGTTTTTAATAATACGAAGCATAAAATCGCCGCAATAATTATTCCCTCACAGACCCCATAGTTCAAAAGCCGGGAAGAAAAAAAGGCAGTTATCTCACCCCAATTTTTGATTACTTCAATAAAAACTATGTATAATTACTGGTCAAAATTGATGAGTCTGTCAAGTATAGGTATCGGGATTAAAAAATGACGACTGTTTCAAAACCTAAAAAAACCATTTATTTTTCATTCGGAGCTCTATATCTTAAAAACTACCAACAACACTAGAAAATCTAAGAGAACGTCATTTAAAGAAGAGAAAAATTGCTGAAATATTAGCCCTAAAAGAGCTATTTACGTCCAATAGTTCTCGAGACAGAGTACAGAGAGCTATTTAAAAAGCAAAATTTCTTAAAAACCTACTGAAAGATTAGTAGTTAGTTAATTTATTTTGAGAAATCTATATCACAGGAACTATGTGACGTACAGATTTTTATTAGCAATCAAATTAAAGTAAGTTTAATGGACTTTACCTTCGTAGGAACAGTAGTTTTCATGATATCTGCTAAAATAAATTGGTTTATAGTTGTGCGGACAATAAATTTGATTTATGAAAAACTTTATTTCAGAAACCATTGGACATACTGATGTCTGCCAGCGCTCAAATTAAATTTGGTTAAATTTACTACAAAATAGTTAATGTTATCCACTATATGAATGTAATAGTATGTTTATGTTTATAGGAGTATTATTTTTTATATTTGGCAAAATAAACTCACAAAATGTTAATTTCTATTTGTTCTCATAAAATGTTGGATTTTTGGAAAAATATATCTCTAGATCCATAAGACACAGATATGTCTGCCAACACTCAAAATAAAGGAAATTTAACTTACTATAAAGTAGTTTATGACATTTATCTTCGTAGAGGTAGTAGTTTTTATGATATTCACATATGAATATAAATTTGGCAAATGAAAATTTTTCGGAATAACTATAAATCAATTTATTTTAGCAAATTTTATGTAAACTATTACTCCTACGAAGATAAACATCATAAACTACATTATAGCTCGTTAAAATAGATTTAATTTGAGTGCTAATAGACATCTGTACGTCAAATGTTTTTTGAGATATGAATTTTTAAAAATAAT
Organism: Halyomorpha halys; assembly: GCF_000696795.3. Taxonomy (NCBI): domain Eukaryota; kingdom Metazoa; phylum Arthropoda; class Insecta; order Hemiptera; family Pentatomidae; genus Halyomorpha; species Halyomorpha halys. The sequence continues at coordinate 2,220,251 of NW_027116348.1, read as the reverse complement.
TTCACTAACTACTGATCTTTTAGTGCGTCCCATTTTTATGAAATGTTGCCTCTTGAGCGCTTGTACTGCGAGGTTTAGGTAGACCATTCCAATTTTAAAGTCCAGATTCCAGAGAGAGGTTGATAATAACCGATCTCGCAACAAGTAGCACCGTGTAAACTATAACTGTCATTGCAATATCGATACATTCATACTATCTACAATTCCTTAATAGTTGGTAATACTATCAACGCATAGACGATAATGATAACAGCTAGATGTAGACGTCTAGTGAGTGAACTATCGCACCTTTTAACCTCATAACACCAACCTTACCTAAACTCAAAAACTATTTGTAATTATATATGATGAAAGTTGTTGTTTGTTTTATTTAATCATCAGTTTTTACCATTCATTCACTAAACTAAACTGTTACAAAGGTTAGGTTGCTATTAGCGCGTAAACAAAGACTGCCATACTATAATAATGTTGTCATATCAATCATCATAAAGGTAAAAATTCAAGGCCAAGTAAAAGTAATGTCTTTTAAAAATAGTCTCATGTTTCATTTATATAGTACATTTTAGAGCACAATTAATAAAATTAACCAAAAAAAAAAAGTAATTTCTTAATACTTTATTGTTTCTTTTAGTGAGTAGTGGCTACTCTCGCCATTTATCGGATCATAACAACTCACTCTTTAATAGGAACTAACTAGAGCTTACGACCGAGAATAGAGATTGTAATACGTGATTCTCTAAAGAGCTACCTCCCGGCCAGTCACTCTCACAACTCAAGGTAAGGCCAGACGGAAGAGTTCAATATTCACAAAAAAGAGCTAAGAACGATTAAAACTGTTTTGAAAATGTCATAATAATATTTAATAAATACCATCATTAGAATTAGTTCGTTAAAAAAATTAATTGACTTCCTCCTTTTCAAAGAAAGATTTCAAAATACTAACTTAGTAAATTTTACTATTATCTAGGTTTTCGTAAATGAACATATCTTATTTATAATATTATTTCTCCTTATAATTTTTTTTTTTATGTCCTTATAAGTTTTTTTTTTATTAAGTCTCATTTCATTCCTTTAAAATATGAACAGTAAATGTACTTAGTTTTAAGGTTAATCTATAAACGCATATTCAGAGTACATCATGTCACCTAACCATCATGGTAGCATAGTCAGGAAACTAAATTAAACTCAGAAATGAAACAAATAACAAATAAAATCTGTTACAGAAACAGAGAAATACTTTATTCATATATGCTGCCTAAATACATTAGGTTGCTATCT
>NW_027116348.1:2205267-2216348 GCF_000696795.3 Halyomorpha halys | reverse complement strand
GTGTTACTTCAAAGTATTTTATTGTGCGGATCAACACACCATCCGGCCCCGGCGATGAGTCCAATGATGTCGACTTGATAGCCCTCTTCACGATCCGACTATCTATGGACACCAAATTTGGGATCGGGGCGCCTTTCTCGTAATCCGCACGTTTGCGTGCGAACCGAGAGGTTCTTTTTAAAACAAAACACTTAAATCGGATAGATCAGAAAAATCCAATTTGGTATTTGTTTATAAATCTCTTTGATGCTGTTACTAATTAGTCATTTGTTCAAATCTCAAATTTTTAACTGTTTTTAGTCGGCTTAATTGAACAGAGGCGGTTTCTATTTCTTAAAAATAAATCTTCTGTTTCTTCCATAAATAAACAATTTTATTCAATTGCATTTAGAGTTTATTAGTACATCAAAGCCTAAGATCTAAGGGGGGGGGGGAGAGCGTTATTTCATAAAATGTGTGTGTGTGTGTAAAGAAGGTTACCTTCAGGCTCTAACCCATCCTCACCACAATTAAGGAAATTTAACAAAAGGGTTTTATAAAGAAATAACCTCTGATACTGTTTTTAAATGATTTATAATTGTACGAGTGTTTCAGTGAACTAAAGACTATAATAACTTATTTTGATTTATAATAGAAGTTTATAGTCTTGAAGTGTATCTCTATCACAAAATTATAAATCAGTTGTTTCTAAAGATGAAACACGAAGTAAAATTCCACATAACAAAGGAAGATGAAGGGGGAAATTTGGTAAACAAAGTTAAAAGCATCAACAAATGAAACTTCATACGTATTCCCGATTGAAGTACAAAATGAAAAACACCATCAACAATTATTTCAAGTACTATTAAAAATGCTTGCGAGAACTTAACACGAAGTGGCCAATATAGACATGTAATAGTTACTCTAACTCCTGAATTTTTTGAAATGTATTTTGATTCGGATAACAACGCTGTATTGGTGGCTTTCCCGAAACGATATTTACATTTATTGGTAGATCATTTCACCAGATACCCTTTTGCTTCTCCATCTTCAAATCAAAAAGCTACAGATCTTATTAAAATATTAGGACCGATTGTAAAAGAACATAGAATTAAAATTCTTCTGTCTGACCAGTATGCCGGCATTAATTCATATGAGTATCAAATTTTTTTAGAAGTTCATAAGATTAAATTGATCTTTACGGCTGTAAAGAGTCCACTCTCTAACGGATTAAACAAACGTCTAAATCAGACATAAATCAGTTGTTCTAAAGATGAACACGAAGTAAAATTCCACATAACAAAGGAAGATGATAGGAGAAATTGGGTAAACAAAGTTAAAAGCATCAGGCCATTAACGAATGAAACTTCACAAGTATTCCCGATTGAAGTACAAAATGATAAACACCATCAACAACTATTAATCAATCAAGTAAGTAATTAAAAATGCTTGCAAGAACTTAACACGAAGTGGCCAATATAGACATGTAATAGTTACTCTAACTCCTGAATTTTTTGAAATGTATTTTGATTCGGATAACAACGCTGTATTGGTGGCTTTCCCGAAACGATATTTACATTTATTGGTAGATCATTTCACCAGATACCCTTTTGCTTCTCCATCTTCAAATCAAAAAGCTACAGATCTTATTAAAATATTAGGACCGATTGTAAAAGAACATAGAATTAAAATTCTTCTGTCTGACCAGTATGGCGGCATTAATTCATATGAGTATCAAATTTTTTTAGAAGTTCATAAGATTAAATTGATCTTTACGGCTGTAAAGAGTCCACTCTCTAACGGATTAAACAAACGTCTAAATCGGACATAAGTCAATAGAAATCGTTGCAAGATAAATGAACAACAGAACCGAAGGGCAACAGAATGTAGAACAACATAACAGCACTACTCACAGCATAACTAAATTTTCACCTCTATACCTCTACTATATGCTATTGCATCATCCATTTCACCAAACGAGTTACGATCCAACAGAAACTTAAATGAGGATCGAAAAGAAGCATTCACGAATTCTCAAAAATTATTTATTCGCTTACAATGATCTAGTGTACATAGAAACAAGTAATAAATTAAACCGAAATAAGCTCGAAGAAATACGTTAAGGACCTTCTAGAATAATCAAGCAAATTTCTAAACAATCTACGAAGTCAACTCAGGAAAAAAAGGTTCTGCCACAAATTTTCACCATAGCAACAAACTGCTACCTTATGCAGGAGAGCTTCGAGTAAGGATTGATGAGTCTACCAACCAAATTAGGAAAAATGAAAAATGCAGGCTATTGCAGAACGTTAAAAAAAATACTTTTTCATTCAGAGCTCCATATCTTTAAAACTAAACACTAAACACTAAAAAACCGAATAAAATATAATTTAAGGTACATTATATTTTCTAAATATGGGCCCTAATAGAGTTGTTTACGGTCAGTAGTTCCCGCAATAAATTTTTTTAAAAAAAATTTCATAAGAAATTAACGAAAAATCATTTGCTTGTGAATTTATTTGGGAAACCTATATCTCAGGAATCACTAGACTTACAGATGCCTATTAGCGCTCGAATCAAATACAATTGAATGCACTATAAAACAGTTTATGACAAATGTCATAGGAATAATAGTTGTATAGTATTTATAAATAAGATTTCTAGTAATTTAGAGAAAATTTATAATTTACAGATGTCTGCTAGCACTCAAATTAAAGATAGTTTAGGAGTAGTAGCAGTTTACATGAAAGAAAAAAGGCAAAATAAATTCATAAAATTATCATTTCTTAGTATTTGAAAAAACGTTTGGTTTATGATATACTATGTATCTAACTATTAGACTACATATGTCTATTGAGGTTCATACTTTATAGAACTTACTCCAAGTTAAATATTTTTCTACGTCTAAGTTTTTTAAATGTTACGGGTAATTTTAAGGGTATGGAGCTCCAAATGAAAAATTAGTGAAAAATTCAGGTTTTTCTTGATTATAATTAAGTAAATTAAATTAATAATAAGCTAAATAAACAGGGGCTTTGATGTTAAATAGTTAAATGTTTACTTTTTATGACATTTATTGTATCTTTTGTAAAGCCTACGTAAAAACTGAACCGTTTTCTAAAAATAAAATAAAAGACATTCTTTTTTTTACTTAAAAGAACAAAAAAATGAATTTTTGTATCTTCAAAAAGGACGTTATTTTTTATGAACCTAACTGTGTTTGGAGGAGTCATCAATTTTGACTCTTAACGACACATAATTTTCATTAAAGTAACAAAAAATTGGGATGAAATAACTGGGTTTTTTCTCCTCTTTGTTAGGCCCAAGCATTATTTTGAAAAATTAATTTGACCAAATTTAGAAAAACAAAGAAGTTTAAAAGAACCATTCAGAAAATACCAACACTCATTTTTATGAACTATTAACTAATTGGATAGATGGAAACTGACATCATTTCTACTATGTGTATTTCTTAATTAGGTTGATTTCTAAATCTAAATACTTCTCATTCTTTGTACAAGGAATCATAACCGACAACAATATCCTCAGATGTAGTATAAAAAAAAGGCTAATATTCAATAATTAAAGTAAAGTGTTTATACTCTATGTTTATAATATATGATATTTTACGGATAAACATATATCTAATATAATATAATATACCAGGTCATTCAAAAAGTCCTGTCGTTTTTTTGGGGGAAATTATAAATAAATAAATATTTTCAAATAATCACCTTTATTCATCAAAATATCCACCGTTACAGTCGGTAACCTTCTCCCAACGAGATGGTAAAGCCCAAATTCCTTCCTTAAAAAACTGTTGATTTTTACTGCAAAAATAAGTGGTCAGTTCGTGAATTAGGTTGTCACGGTCTTGAAAACATTTTTGTCTCAGATTGTTGTCGAGATCTCTGAATAGGTGATAATCAGTGGGTGACAGGTCAGGGGAATATGGTGGGTGAGGCAAAACTTCCCAGCCTATTTCTGTCAATTTTTCCCTGGTCAATTTGGCGGTGTGTGGTCGAGCGTTGTCTTGAAGAAGCAAAGGTCTTCTTCTGTTGACTAAGCAGGGATCAAAAGTCTTAAGCTTGGATTGGCAATGGTCCAGTATATTGCAGTATACTTCTGCAGTGATGGTTTGCCCTTGATTCAGAATCTCAAAATGCACTATACCTTTGGCTGTCCAGAAAACAATGAGCAAAACTTTCTTTGGATGGAGATCTGGTTTTGGAAATTGTTTAGGTTTCTCATCTGCCGACAACCACTGATATGATCGTCTGAAGTTGTTGTACAACACCCATTTCTCATCACAGGTGATGATTCGATTCAAAAAGGGTTCGACTTTCAAGCGGGAAGTTAACGAAGATGCAGTTGTCAAGCGAACAAGCATATTGGCATCTGAAAGCTTATGAGGAATCCATTTATCCAGTTTTTTCACTTTTCCCAGTTCTTTAAGGTAATTCCAGGCAGTGGTGGCTGAGATATTAAGTTGAGAGGCTATCTCTGAACAACTTTGACGCGGATCCAACTCTACTACTCTTCGAACGTCCTCCTTATCAACTACAGTTGGTCGACCTGAGCGTGCCTCGTCTTCTAGTGTCTCGTCGCCTCCACGAAATTTTGAAAACCAAAATTGTGCCTTCCGCTCAGACAGCACATCTTCCCCAAACACGGAGCATATTTTTCTAGCAGTTTCGGCAGCTTTTGAGCCAAGTTTAAACTCATAGAGCAAAATCGACCGAATTTGAGTTTCAACTGGAATCATTTTAACTAGACAGTTGGATGGTGACTGCATTAAATTAATCCTCCTTAGCCTCCTATTCATAAAGTATAAACATTTGTGTTTACATGGATAAAAGTTGTATTGAACGGAATTAATTAGCAAACACTCTAGAATCAAAATAAACAACGAACAAACGAAAAACGACAGGACTTTTTGAATGCCCTGGTATTTTTGTTGTTTTTTTTTCCTTTTTATTAGTTATTACTGCCTCGATTTTTCTAATATATTAATAGAGATATTTTATTATTTCATTACTTTTACGTTTCATTAAATTTCTGTATTTTACTGTAAGCCATTGGAAGCCATTTTTCAAAAATTGAAAAAAAAACGAGCTTGTACCAGGATAAATAAGGAGTATAAAATATTTGTCCCCACAATAGCATTGCTTCATCAACTATTAACTCTAATTATTATCGTCTCAGCAGAAATGATTTTAACGGATCTAATTAGATGCAAAATTAACTTCAAGCTCTTATAGTAGTTGATTCCGTTTATCCAAATAAAGCTTGTTGTTATTTAGTTAATAAAACAACAGGTCGAAATGTTACCCCTCATTATTTTTTTTTTATTAGTTAAATTTAATTTTTTAAAAAGAGTTATTAAAACCTGCTGAGCAATTAGTATTAGTGATCAAATACTCATTCATACAATATATGCATAATTATAAAAAAAAAAGACAGAAAAAAAATGTTAATAAAAATGAATTAAAAGAAAAATATAATTTATAATAATAAAGAAATATATAAATAAAAGATAATACTATCTTGATTCGTAACCAAACATTAATAGATGTATTAACTCCCCAATGTTAAATTTATAATCAATTATTTTAAAATAATAATAAATTATTGAAAATATTGATGATTGGTTATTGCAATGTTTCTATTTTACAGCATTGAATGCAAATGCCTTAGGTTTAGATTTGGGCTAGGTGTTATTTCTAACTAAATATTTGCAAATAAATTTTCTTATTTATAGGTTAGAATTATTTTTAATAATTAATTAGTTATTGCGAAATTTTAATTTCATAGCATGAATGCAAATTCCTAGAGATTACAGGTCTAAATGTATGCTGATTATTAGCCATTAATGTGTTGATAAATATTTTCAATAAAATTTCCTAAGCAGTTGCATGAATTAATAGATTACTTTTAGTGCTATACTTTTATTTAAGAAATTGCTTAATATCTCACGCACAATTATCTAACCTAGACTGAAAATTCATTAATAATAATAATAATAATTACAATAATGGCCTAACAAACCGAAGGTTCGATGCCGATACTACCAATCGCTCTCTACATACATCCTTCCAGTGATGCCCCTCCAAACTCAATTCTACTAAATCAGTTTTAAAGCAATCCTCCCATCTACGTTTCGGCCTACCCCTCGGCCGTTTACCCGTCGATTCAGTGTTTATTAACATTTAAGGGCTACAACATTATACGCCCATCATACATGCTGCTATGCTATAACTTGAATTATTTTCAAAATATTCAAGTGAATATTTGAATTATATTCAGTTAATTAGGTCCCTTAATTCAGTGTTGTGTAGTCTTGTAAATTCTCCCGTTAATTCATCCTTTTTCGGTTCGAATATTTTACATAACACTTCAGTTTCAATTCATTAATACATAAATTAAAATTGAAGAGTGATTGACAGTTCTTTTTTAAACTATACCGTGATACCGCCACTAAATTGATAAGACTTTGAAAAATCTTGGCCATAGATTCTATAAACACTAGAAAATAAGCTGAATTTAAATTTTCCTTTAGATTCCCCATCCTGTGTTACGGGATTCCCAGTAAGTGATGAAGGTTCCACATTAGATATATAAGATCATAAATGTCTTGCAGCCATTATCACTATTTTATTCCTCTACGAAAACCACTGTGTTCAGAATATAAAATATTTTTAGGCTATTATAATAAAGAGAGGATTCCAAATCGTAATTAGTTAACACTACAAGTAAAGTAAATCCCATTCTGTAATTTAATCATCATTCAAATGTTCTCGAGGGGAACAAATATCGGAAAAGTGGTCCATAATTCGTTGTCACAAATGTCAGTAGATGAAGTAACGAGTAAGAAATTTTCATTCGAATAGGTCTTTCTCTCGATTTCTTTCGAGTCTTAAACGGTGGATCCTTGTGAAGAAGTAATAATAAAACAATGACAATAATAAAGAACATGAAATTAAGCTTGGAATGAGTCCACTAATGTAGTAATTTGAGTAATCGATATTGTCGTAAATCACCTCCTGCTCTAATTGTTCATTGGAGTCCAATGAATTGGATATGCTTAACTACATATATAACCAGAACATGTGGCTTGTAACCATTTTTTATGACCTATTTTCAGGTAATTTCAGTTAAAGGACAAAAGCCGAAAGGTTCTATTAGAACGAAAATGTACTCTTTGTTATGTGATCTGTGAGAAAAAGGAAACCATCAAACTAAATACAACTGCGTTAATAAACTCAAGTAAGAAACAAGGTTTCGAAATAAATTCGGATAAACCAAGGCATGGTTAGCAGTAGAAGAGGGAGAAATTTCGGTGATAAAGATAAAGAAGGAAATATATTTAAACAGGTTGATAGGTTTAAGTATTTAGGTTCTACGGTAATTTAAAAAATAATTATAAGGAAATAAAAGCGATGTTTAAGGACGAAAATGTTTGTAATTTTTCAATTTTTAATATAATCAAAAATTGGTACAACGTGAATTACAACTGCAAATGTATATGGGAACTGTAGTTGAAGTGATGGTAAAATAATAATTAAAATAGTTACTAGGTTAAGGAATTAATAATAATAAAACGTAGAGGAAATAGTCAGTATTTAGGATGTTGTTATTAAATTTTTTCAACATCATAATCTAACATTAACAGTTGTTAATTATTTATATTTTAAACCCAGATTAAAGATTTAAATTCAAGTTTGTTTATATAAAACTATTACTTCTTTATTAACTCTATATATCTACAGGAAAAAAATTAACAGGAGGTAGTGCAATATTTCAATTTTTTTCTTATCTAATATCAGAATATTTTAGGAGTTGCTAAACCGCCTGAGCATTATGGATCTTCCTTACATAATTTGCATATCAAATACCAATAGATAATTTCAAAGCATTCTGACTACGCCTATCAATAAGACGTTACGAAGTATGATCTTGCCAAGGCAAATCTCTTTATTCACGAATTAGAATAAACGCATTTATATAAGTTGGGGTTGAATTGACTGCACACAGAAAGGCGGAACCAAACGGATGATGAAAGATAACAAAAACAAACAAAAGAAACAAAACAAGGAAATTAAAATAAAACGACTCTGTAATGAGATAATTACCTGAAACCTGAAGTGGCCTACTGGAGGGAGAGCGTATCTGATGCCGGAGAAGGCCTGAAAGGGACGTCCGCTATTGGAAGTGAGTTCGTAGCCCCGGTAGTGGCCCGATGGGGCACTCACGATGAGGGGCGAAGCCCCAGCGGCCTGCAGCGCTACGAACAGCAACAACATGACTGGCTGCCGGCCCACCCCGCTAACCTTATATACCCGTCTCCCCACCGCAAGGTATCGTAGTCAACAGGAGGGTGTCTTCTTAATTTTGGGAGTACGATCTACAGTCCAAAAACATGCAATATTAATAAATATTTTATACATCCCGAATAAATTGGGTAACTCTATAACATAACATTCAGAATCATGCTCGTAAAAACAGTATAATTAATCGTCAGCAACTGTGTGAAACCACCTAAGATCAAGGCGGTTTGATTCAGAATTATTAGATTAAATTTATGTGTATTTTATGTACAACAACTAAATGTACAATTTTCCATCATCTCAGGCCCACATTAATTTCCTCATAGCAGTCTCCAAATAACCAAAATTTTACTCCGAAATACTTCTTTAGTATCTTACTGCACAAAAATCAAAAGCTATCATGAATTATATGTACATTTTTATAAGAGAATCACTTGCTTTATAAGCTAAAGCCCTTTAAAGTTAATGATTACATGGTCGTACAAGCTTATTAAATTTTTTTTACCAATTATTTCTTCTGGATCAAATTTGTTAGTTTACTTATACTCATTACTTAAATTATTCAGTAATTTATATAAAATAAATTATTTGTCATTAATTTTCATTGGAAATTACAAAGCTCGCACAGGTCAAAGCTTAGCACCAGATTTAAAAAAAAATTTAAATCTATATTTTCACCCACTAAAAGGAGGTGACAGTATAAATGAAAAAAAAATCACAGTAAGTTAATATCAATCTATTAATTTTTTTTGTTCAAAAAGTTAATGGGTATGTAGGACTTTGCACCACTTTCTAATATCCATTATAATATAATGAGAATTAATTGCATATGCTGTTTAGGACTCTCATCATCGAAGAAAATTAAAAAAACAAGTTCTCTCAATTCAGTGCGGTTTAGTCTTCTAAAAATTTTCCGGTTAACTCATCCTCCTTTTTCAGTCTGAATATTTTTCGTAATACTGTATTTTCAAAAGCTTTAAGGCATTGTTCTTCTCTTAGATTAAAAACATATAGCAATAAAATAGAATATTTATATAAAATCTGTACCGCTACAACAAATGAAGGGTGCAGTACTTTGAAAGGAAGTACTGTTACTAGACCACGGTTGTGCAAGGAGGTGATTTGGTCAGAATCACGCTCGACCACCAGATTTTTACTCGATTAAGGGTACCAATTCATGAGGTTGGGTAGACCCTAAGAGGGCTCCAAAACCTGGGTTGACACGGCTTAGGTATAACAGATAACAATTTTCTACTCAGCCGGATTCAAACCCAGGTCCTTGAAGATAGTAGCATCGTGCCTTACCACAGTGCCATCGCGCTCTCAATCAAAATATTATTGTTAAAGAATGTTTTTAAAAATATTGCTGTACAATTTAACAAAATTATAAATAAATGAAAATTTCTTAAAAAATTATAAAAAAATGAAAAGTCTGTCACATTTTCAATTTTTTAGACTAAGAAAAAGGTTAATAACTAAAATTGATACTTACTATTTAATCAAAGATTGCATTTTAACAACTTTACGATTGTTTTCCTTTAATCTTCGAAAAGTCGCAATCTAGAAATAAAAGATTAAGATATGTTGTATAACAGATAAAACAAATAAACAAAGAGAGAAAACAAATTTTTAAAAACCAAGGATAATTTTCCAACTGAAATTTTCAATGAAGAATCGGAAGGTGAACTTCCCTTCTTTCACTCCCAGCACTTTCATGCCTTTCACTACCACTGGTGTGCCTCATTCAGTAACGCGAAACTTATAACTTCAGTCAATGTCATTACTTAAACTTTATAATGTCATATCATCAACTTGTACTGTAAGAAATAAAATTAATATTATAAAAAAAAAATGTTTTATGAAAATTAATATGATAATATAAACATATTTCTATTGTAATTATTCTATAACAATTCTATTCCATTGTATCTATGAAATGCGATTTAAAGCTTTATTCTTATATTTTCTAAAAGAGACTACATCTTTTAAAAATAGATTCTTCGTTGAGATCCCTTTAAAAGAACCAGAACACTCTAGAAAACATTATGCAAGGATTAGAACATCTAATCAAGGTTAGAAACACGACCACAACATGAAGAGAGGAATTGTGAATCTTTAAACTCTCGCCAGAAATTCAACTCCCATGAATACGATACATTCAATAGATTAGAAGAAATACTTTAATCTCAATTAAATAGGTTCAAATTACAACTAAAGATCACTTATAATTTTTTTTGTATGTGCTATCAGTACATGCAGTGCTATGGACACTTTAAAGAAAGTTGACACAAAGGTGAAAAAACCGTTTAATGAAGCGTTCAGTTGATCATAAGTAGAATAAGTATTCTCTAATTAATTATGCCCCCAATTACTATCTTTATATATTGAAAGTATAAGAGTTCTTATTATCTCTCAAGGAAAAATTGAATATTTAAATGTTAGAGGTATTAGCCAATTATAAAGGATTATCTATAAAAAAAAATCTTCAGTATTGCGAAACGGCTGTGACAATTACTATTAGTATTTGAAAATAGTACCCGCTTCAATGAGAGAACGCAATCACATGATCATTCACTGCCATTTTCATAAGTCACATCCATCAAAATCACTCTTGCGTAACCTATCCCACATACAGCCAACACGCACCTCACTGTAAATCGTAACAAAGCATATCAGGAGATAAAACAGCATTTATTGTATAACATAATGAAGGGTTAGAAGATCCGGACTCTTTTCTCTTGGGGGGGAGAGAGCGACGGAGGGAGGGAGGGAGGG
>NW_027116348.1:2193786-2205097 GCF_000696795.3 Halyomorpha halys | reverse complement strand
GAGAGAGAGAGAGAGAGAGAGAGAGAGAGAGAGAGAGAGAGAGAGAGACTTATTTCTGAATCCTTTCAACATTTTGGGTTATATGTTGTTATTTGAACTTTGGGGGACAGCTAAATCATCGAACTTCAATCGTATCCAATCCTTTCTATCCAAAATTCATAGTCAATGCACCCCATTACGCGTCTAACAGAACACTACACCTTCATATCCCTTTTGTCCTTGAACTCATACCATCCAATTTCTCATAATTCCATATAAATCTTTCTAATCATCCTAATCCTTTAGTTAAAGGCTTATCCAGTGCCACCCATCACTACAATCCACCTCAAAGGCTGAAACGACAGTGGCCAGGAGACTTATTTTAAAATAGAAATGGACAATTAGAGTTCCGGTCAGATCCTCTACTCAAGTTGAGTGTTTGCGGCTTTAGAACACTATCTCAGCCTCCACTGGTTCATTACCAGTAACACGGTGAAAGGAATGCGCTGGGATCTCAAAGAGCCCTGATCTACCCCTCATAGGCGGGGGATAGAGTGGGCTCGGGAGTCCTCACGTAGACAGTGTTAATATTGTATCAAGGATTGTAAATGTAAATTTATTTTAATGTTTTTTTTTTCATTTATTTTATTTTAGTATGAATTTGATCAGTTACCACTATTACCTATTGTCCAACAACGTTGTGAAAGATTGTAATATTTATTAACAAATTAAATATTGAAAAAAAAGATATGTCTTTATGAAACTTTTGGGAGGAAATCCTTGGTTGAAAGTTCCTGCATTTCAAATCCAGTGTATCTACCTATCCTTTACATATCCTATTAATTGAAGATTCAAATAATAAAATAACAAGCCAATCACTCTATTCATCTCTTCTATACATGAAACATATTTTTCATTCCAGATAATTTAATGACAAATAAAATTCATATTTTCAAAATTCGATGCACAAAATCTTCCCTCCTCCCTCAATGTGTAAAAGACAATTTGTCAATAAAATGATATATTTGAACTGATTTATGTCCACCATATATATTATTTACTCTCTCAAGTTTTAAATCTTCCTCTACTATATAAAACTATTACTTTTTCAAGCTATAACTCCCAAATTATCTCGTTACACTACAAAAATATGGCTCTCAGAAGATTCTTGTTGGTATCGGCAGGGCCGCACGCCGATTCGTTTTAAGGGCTATACACATGTCATTGACAAGGTCAAATCGAAATTAATATTTATTACTATTGCCTTACTTTGTCGTCACAAAAAGGTCTAGTGAAATAAATTTAATAAAAAGAGTCGTTTAGTAAGAATAGACATTCTAATAGTCACAGAAAAATTGCACACTTTAAATTTGTATTTTAGAATACGAATGCTGATGTAGCTGTAAAAAAAAAAATCAATAAAAAGCTTTTTCTTTCTTTCTAGGGAAGTAACGAAATGGTAAAACATGGACATCTTCTATTTAACAATGGTCTCATTTAAGATGTAGAGAATTGGGAATGACGATGGCTTCCCATGAATGCATTCTCTTCAAAAATTCTAATGTAAAAATAGCTTGAATTTTTTTATTTCCAGGGGTAAGTTTAAATCAATTAATGTCAATAGTTTATTATGTAAAAATATTTTTAAAAAATAAAAAAGTTAACAATCAGGAGGGTTTGCAGTCCTAATTAGAAGATGAAGTGGCTGCCTAATATTTATAGGTTTATTACCAATAACTTGTAAACAAATCTAATTAGCTGAAATATAATTACAATATACATTATAGTGCATTTAACGAAGTTCAAGTCGAGCCCCAATAAACTATATATTTTTAATATTTTTCGAAATACAGCTTTTCAAATGCTAATATTTTTTTTTCAAAATAAAGAAGACTCAGCGTTTTTGAATTTATTTAGAATATCGTGGAAATTGCTAATATTATGGACAGGATAATCAAACATCTCTGAATTTGACGAGCATCAAATTGGGTCTTAATAAAATCTATACATCAAATAGTTCCTGAGATATTGATTTTTTCTTTGTATACACATATTAAATTTTCTGATGATATTTCAAAAGTCAAAATATTCATAAGCTGCGCTACAGGAATAGAAATACCTAAGATTAATCATTAATACCAAATAATATACTCATTAATAACTAATTTGTTTGTAAATAAAATATATCATAAAATATTGAACGTGAGATGTTCTATTAAGACTCAATTTGAACCACGTTAAGTGCATTATAAATTAGTTAATAATGATTGCCATTCGATGAATATTTGGCAATATCACCAAATCATGGTTTTTCTTGTTATTTAGAGAAAAAACTTTCAAAGCTGCATATCAGAAAATATTGAATGTCTAAGAGCTTACATTTTTGATAATTTAATCTATTTTAGGTGGTAGGTAGATTTTTGATAATAAACACTGCGTAAAATATGGGCTGAAATTTTTTTATAATAAAATAGCTTACGGTGGTACTCTCTTGAAATAGTTTCATACGGACTTTTAAAGGACATTTACTCTTTCTTTTTCAATTTCAATAATGGAAATTTAAAATGCCTCTTAGTTGTAATTATCCAAAAAAACAACAACAACGTAATATTGATGAAAGTATTAAAGCAAAAAACAAAAGTGGAAACTTTTAATGGGTAAACTTTTACTTATGGATAAAAGAAACTCAATAAAAAAGAAAAATTTAAAATCCATTTACTATGGAATGTATGTATGATGTTTCCAGATCATCATCGTAGTCATTCCCTCTTCTACTGCCGCGTGGTGTGAGAATCCCGCTTGTAAAGTCTGGCCCAAATGTCTATCTCTAGAACCAATTCTATTCTTCTAATCCAATCCATTTGATGCTTCCTGAATACCTCCCTTACACTGTCCTCCCAGGAAATGCGAGGCCTTCCTCTGGGTTCTTTTCTCTTCCGTAAGTCTTCTTGGCGCTTCCATCTGGATCCATTCTAAGAAGCTGTCCAAACCATCTTAGTTGGTGCTCCTCCTGAATGGTCTCAACCGGTTCGACGTCAAGATTATCCCGTATGGTGGCGTTACATATCATATCTCTTCTTCTGAAGAGAAAGATTGGATAGGAAGGGAGGTCGATTTGTAGACTGCTGGTTTGGTCTCTTTGTCACCTCTCTTCTGCCCAAGAGACCCCACCTGACTATACTAAACATTCTCCCTACCACTCCAATTCTTTGGGCCACTTCCTCCACACTTATGTAATAAGTTTCATTGAGATGAGCTTCTAGATATTTAGAACTCTCGACCTGCTCTAATCATTGTCCTCCAATTCTTACTACCCTCATTATTCTTCGTGGTTTCTTTGTAATTCTCATGCGTTTAATCTTCCCCGGATTAATCTTCATATTTATTCTGGATAATTCCTCTTGCAGGACATTTATGTTATGTTGGAGGTCTCGATCATTAGCAGCTAGTAAGACTAGATCGTCAGCGAAGGCCAATAGAGGAATATTTAGTAGGGTGGAGGTATCTGTGCCTTAGCTGGAATTTCCTCAAGGGAAGGTTTGCAGATATAAATTTAATGCACAGCACTGCATTAGCAGTGGATATGATGGTCGGGTAAAAATTAGTTCCCTCAAAAAGTTAGTATGACTTATGCCTCCATAAACTTATATTATGGATACACACCATATATTTCTTATAAACCAAAATTGTCCCTATTAAATCCTTTAAAATTTACCAACTTACTTACATTTTCAAGCTACTAGTAATCTCCTCCGAGTAAGGACTAAAAATCTGAAAATATATGGCAGCTATTATGACAACTCTACTATATTAGGCCTACTAAACTCTCAGGAAGTTTTTTCTCTTTTTACCATTGCCTTTATTAAGCAGTTTTGCAACAGAATCCATTGAAAGTAATTATTTTATAACTACTTCTAGGTTGACATGCAATTTTAATTAACTGTAAAGAGAAAGATGTGCTGACCGATAAGTTAACAAATATTAAAAATATAGAAAATAATCTAAAAGTGAATTTTGAAATGAAGCAGATTAATTCAATATAATATAATGGAAGGTGACAAATACTGCAGCTTTTTTTTTTGCATTAACTAAAGAGACTTTAAATTTCTATCCCAGAGTCATCGAGTGATTGATGTCATATCTTCCACATTGGAGCGCGGTATGTACTGCACGGGAGTCTTCCTTGATGTTGAACAAGCTTTCGATCGAGTCTGGCATCCCGGTCTGCTCTATAAACTTCGTCAATTCCTACCCCCAACATATTTCCTTATAATCCGCTCCTACCTCACTGATAGAACCTTTAAAGTAAATCATAACCTAGCCTACTCATCTCTCTTTTCTCAGTCCACCGGTGTTCCCCAAGGTAGTATCTTAGGTCCCATTCTTTATACGGTTTATACAGCTGACATCCCAACCCACCCTAACACAGTGTTAACAACATACGCTGACGACACATGTATACTTTCTGTAAACAACGACCCAACTAATGCATCACAAACACTACAGGCACACATAACATCTATTGAAGAATGGTGTAAAAACTGGAGAATCAAAATAAATCCTGAAAAATCCCACCAGATCACCTTTACTCTCCGTCGTAAACCTCTGCCCTCCTGTCCTACTGTATCCTTTCTAGATACACCACTAACACCTGTTGAGCAGATTCGATACTTAGGACTCCATCTTGACAAGAGACTTACTTGGAATCCACACACAAGACTGAAACGACAAGAAACTGCTCGTAGATTCCGATTGCTACAACACTTACTTGACAAACGCTCTAAACTTCCCATTCATTACAAAAAATTAGTATACACTTCAATAATCAGACCAATTTGGACATATGGAATTGAGCTCTGGGGCTCCACCAAACCATCAAATTCTTCCCGCATCCAATCGTTACAATCCAAAATCCTACGTAAAATCGTTAGTGCTCCTTATTACGTCACAAATAAACTCATTCATAAAGACCTTAACATCCCATTCGTTGCAGATTTGACCCAAAACAGATATGCGTCTTTTTATTCCAAACTCCTTAACCATCCTAACCCATTAATTCTTAATCTTTCATCCTTAACAATCCCTGATAATCCTCCGAGGCGTCTGAAAAGAAGATGGCCACGGGACCTTCTAGTTTAAATTAATGTTTGAAGTACCACCAATGGGTGGTTCCTTCCCAAGATTTTCAAGTGTATATGAAACATACTACATATTTACCTGTTGTATTATTTTGTACAGTTGTAAATTACAATAAATAAATAATAAAAAAAAAAAAAAAATTTCTATCCCAACTCAAAGATTTTTTCTAATGAGTTATCTTACTATGTTACAACTACAAATGAGTAAAAACAAATCTTGGTATCTATTTATTTATAACAACCGTTTCCCAATCTTTATATGCTGAAGAATGAAAGAACGTACTTATTTTTGTAACGGGAAAGAATGCTTCAAACATTCAATATTCTACTTAAATAGAATCAATCTAAACGTATTTTTTTCTCAAGCTTGATACCGCATTATTAGTTGACTATTTTCACCAAAATATTTTTGAATTTAATTTAGGATAGATATTAAAAATAATTTTGTCCAACTAAATCAGAGTCATTTTGTCTACTACAGGGCGTTTGAAAAACTAACTACATCATTTATTTATCAATATTAATTTCGAGATAGCTAAGTAAATTCTGTTTTATTTAATATATGACTTCCTCATCTTTACCTAACAATACCAAAGCACCATTAAATTACAAATTTAAAAAAAAAGATTTAATGATAGTAAATGATAAGTTCCGCTAGTATTACATGTAAAATTACTATTTACTGAGAGATGAGGTAATAACTCAAGGCTAAAAAAATAGGAGTGATAACTTACATCCCATGAGCAGATACCAGTGTTTTGTATATTAAAAACTGCAATACATGCAGTAAAAAAAATTTAAAACGAAAAATATTGACATTTAAAATTAAAAATTAAATAACACGAATTTGCAATTACTTTATGAAAGTAAAATAAAAATTGTAATTTTCAGGAAGCAAATAAAACCATTGATTAAATAAAAAAGATTTTTTTTTTATGAAAAATAAAGAGTTTTTGAAAATAAAAAAAAGATATTTTTATGATCCAGAAAATAAAAAAAATAATAAGAGAGAAAGGACAAAAGATTCTTTTTCAGTTTTCGAAAACCAGTTACACTCCATCTGACTTCATGGACAAGAAAATTAAAGGATGGTACAATTGTATTGAGATACAACTAAATATATTTCTGCAAGTTTTTGTCAACTGACAATTCGAACCTGAACTTTTTATCGTAATTTTGTAATATTCATAAAATGTTATACAATTTATTGATATCTGGAAACTAAAACCAATTAAATAATCGTTGTACTATCTAAAAAAAGTCTAAGGATATACTATAAGAAACTATGTCACATTCCATTCACTTTACAGGAGAGCATTTTGAACCGATATTTCCAAACGAATAAAAGTATTAATAGTATTTTATTTTAAACAGGTAACTCCCCCCACGATTGATATAAGACAGTCATCCTATTGTTAATTGTCCTGATTTTGAGATTCGTAAACCTCCTCATTAGCCAAGGCTACTTTTGACTTTTGCTATAACTAGTCACAAATGAAAAAATGAAATTCATTACGTTTTCCAATGTACCAAGAATGATGCAAAATGTTAACTCATTACAAATAATACTGATTTAGATACTTAAGTTTACCTCAACTGAAAAGTAAACTTTGAAATAAAAATTTCAAGTAAATTAAAGAACTTTTGATTATCATCCCTTTTTACTCTTCTTCTTTTTAGTACTATTTTAAATATATATTTATTAGGAACTAAATCTTTAATTTTTGTTATTTATTTCTATATATTGTTTATTTAATTATTTCAACAATAATTAACATTTATTTGTTTCCTTGAAAACTTTTTACAACTTATCATAATCTTTTTTATCCCCTTTACCGTTCGCGCAGTTTAAGGTTAAAATTTGCGGAGTCTGGACCAGATATCTCGCTCTTGGACCATCTCCCTTCTCCTAGTCCAGTCCATATCCCCCGAACGCCTCCTTAACACTCTGCTCCCAGGAAATGCATGGTTTTCCTCTTGGCCTTCTTCTCTCCACGCGAGTCTCATATGTCATTCTGGTAGTTCTTTCCTGTTTCACCCGAAGGAGGTGTCCAAACCATCTTAGCTTGTGCCCCTCTAGAATGCTTTCAGCCAGTTTGACTCTAAGGTTAGTCCAAATGTTATTCCGTAGTCTATCTCGTCGTGTCCTTCCTTCCACCTTACGAAGGTACTGCATCTCCATGGATTGGATCTGGCTCTTGTGTTTCGAGGTGATGGTCCACGATTCGGAAGAATAGTAAAGAATAGGGAGGAACGTCGATTTGTAGATCATTATTTTATTTTTTTTCGTCACCTTCCTTTGGCCCAGGAAACCCCTTATAAACAAACTAAATATTCTTCCAGCTGCAATGATTCTTTGAGAAACTTTCTCGTCAATGTAGCCGCTTTCGTTGAGATGATCACCTAGATATTTGAAATTCTGGACCTGCTCTAGTCTTTCCCCATTTGCTCTGATCACCCTCATTATTCTCCGGGGTTCCTTTCTTATCCTCATACGTTTGGTCGTTTCCGTGTCAATTTTCATATTTATCAAGGCCATTTCCTCTTGCAGAACACTTATGTGGTATCGGAGGTCTTGGTAGGTGGAAGCCAGCAAAAGCCAACACAGAAAATTTTATGGGTTATAAGTTCCTGTGTCCTAACTGAAACTGTCTCATTCTAAGTTTAGCCTTCTTTACTGCTTTATCGAGGACTATTATGAAAAGCAGCGGGCTCAAGCAACAACCTTAACGAATACCTGATTTTGTCTCGAATTCCTGTGATATATGGTTCCTTGTCCTAAACACATTCCTGGTTTCATTATAAACACTGGATCAATGCCTCTATCTAACAGTGCCTGCTCTATGTCTTCCTTTCTCACCCTGTCGAAAGCCTTTTGAAGGTCCACAAAGCAAATCGAAAGTTCTTTATTCTTTTCGACAATATTCACTATTATTTTCGCATTGCGAAGATGAGATCTTGCGGGCTTCGTTGTGTTCTGAAACCGTATTGTTCCTCTCCGAGCTATCGACCAATATAGTTTTCATATTATATTCAGTGCACTTTTTACAGGAAATTATGAGTTTGATACATTTAGAAAAGTTTGATACTTTTAAAATTTGATAAACTAGATTTGTTTCATATATAATTATAAACAAAAAGTTTCTTTTTGGATCTAAAAATTAAATTAATTTTGAATTATAAAGAATAAATAAAGGTGCGGTCACAAGAAAACAAAAATAGTAACAACAATATGCCGACGTTTCGCCACAC
Source organism: Halyomorpha halys (assembly GCF_000696795.3). Classification (NCBI taxonomy): domain Eukaryota; kingdom Metazoa; phylum Arthropoda; class Insecta; order Hemiptera; family Pentatomidae; genus Halyomorpha; species Halyomorpha halys. Next base: position 2,196,728 of record NW_027116348.1, on the reverse strand, counting down.
TTTGTAGAGCTTCATCTGGGCTGTTTCTGCTGATTACGAAACCAGTTTCGTATTGACCTCACTTAGTTCGCATAGACATTTTCACCCAACCTAAGGCCTGTTTCAAACATATCAATTTAAAAAAAATGTTACATTCTAGTAAAAAATATCAACTTCAATTATTGAACTATATTTAAAGTTTATATTTTGCAATATATTTCGTATGTAATGAAAAATGGTAATCAAAAAACATAAATAACTCAAATAATAAATTTCAATAAACACAAATTTTTATCTGTGGAGCTGCTTAATTAAAATTTGTTTATTTCCTAATATGGAGAGTTCCTCATTCAGATCATATTTTATAAAAATAAGATCGTTGCAAAGAAAAGTCGTAATTATTTTTTAGAGTAAATTATGCCAGTGAAGATATTTGTTTTTTATGATGAAAAATAAAAATAAATGAATATACAATTTAACAGTTATTTTTTACTGCTTGCTTTAATGTGTATAATTAGAATAGGAGGAAATGACTGAATTATGATGAAGAACTAGAATGAACCTAATCAAGCGATAGCAATCGAATTACACATTGTTGATCTAAAAATACTAAAATTTTAGTAGTCAAGTTTAATACGAGGAATACTGTTTTATTACAATCTAGCTTAAGAAGAGAGTTCAATATAAACAACTTTTATTTTATTTTTTATTTATTCATTTATTGAAATTTACAACTGTACAAAAAAAAAAATACAAGTAAATGTGATGAATATTACAGGACACTTGATAATCTTATGAAGGAACCGACCAATGGTTATACTTTAGTCATTGATTTAAGTTATAAGATCCCGTGGCCATCTTCTTTCCCTAGGCCTGGGAGGATTTCAAGGATTTTAGGGATAAAATATTAAGAACTAATGGGTAAGGAATTTGAAAAGAAAGGACTATCTCTTTTTCCGGCCAAATCTACAACGTAAGCGATGTTGAGGTCTTTATGGATGAGTTTATTTGTGACGCAATAAAGAGTATCAAAGATTTTGTGCAGGACTTGGTATTGCAATAATTGGATTAGGTTTTTACTGTTTGTTGGAATCCCATAGCTCAATTCCGTATTCCCGTAGTCCGCATTCCACGGAGTGGGGCTAGGTCTGCTGAAGGCGGGGGTTACAATATTGGTCCAGGAGCTTAAATGGGAAGTTTAGAGCGTTTGTCAAGTAAGTGTTGTAGTAATAGAAATTTACGAGCAATTAAAAAGAACCTACTAAACTCGAACAAAGTAAGCTGAGCTAATTAACTTACAACTGCCAATTATGGCAAATAACTGTGAGACTATAAAGACTAACACATGTGAGTTACTAAGAAAGTCTGCATATCTAAGGTAACTATGTTATTGATAAATGAACAAATCTTTTTAGAAATAGATAGTTCCTCATAGAGAACTTTAACGTAAAACCAGTTGAAAAAAAGAAGGAATTTTCCGGATTTGGTACTCCTCATACAATAGGCCATATATATTTTTTTTTCTCACCCTTATAAATTTTATTACTTTAAAGAAAATATTTATACATATTATATACAAAAGTCCTTTCTTGGCCTAAAGGGGAAAAAACAGAATTCAAATATATAAATTTTCAAGGTTACGTTGAAAGTAAGTTCAATTCTTACTTCAATAACGAGAAGAGCAAATAGCATTTTGTAAATGGCCACATAACATTAAATCATTCATCTCTACAGCCAAATTAAACATTGCTGACAATGTCAAGCGATCTGAGAAGGCACAGGATTTTGCCTGAAGAGAACTTCTGTCAGAGTTGACTTAGTAATTAAGGTACAAGAGCTCGTCATAAAAAAAAGTCAGTTATTTAACACCAATATTTTATTACTTTAATGAAAACTATGTAATCACTAGCCAAAATTGGTAAGTCTGCCAAATATAGTTACAGGAATACAAAATGGCGACTGTTCGATAATTTTAAAATAAATTAATTTTCCATTCCAAACGTATTTAGAGTAGAGTAAATTTGCTAAAATATGACCCCTAATAGAGCTTTTCATGCTCAATAGTCCCAAAATGTAGTTTTTAAAAAGCAACGTAGTTTTCATGATATTTGCCAAAATAAATTAACAAGATAATAATTTCTACTTGTGAGGACGTAACTATTAGTTTATGAAAAACTATACTCGGAACCATTGGACGTACATAAGTCTGCGACCAATCAAATGAAATCTCGTTGAATATGCTATAATGTAATTTATAACGTTTACCTTCGTAGGAGTAGTTTTTATAATATTCGCATATGAAACTTTTCCGAACAATTAGAGATAAATTTATTTTAGCTAATACCATAAAAAAATTTCTTATGAAGATAAATGTCACGAACTACTTTATTGCACAAGCTTTAATTTGAGAGCTACTGGATATATATTTCCAAGATAAATTCACTAACGACTGATTTTCAGTACATTTTTTATGAAATGTTGCTTTTACAAAATCTGTATTATGGCTATTGGAATGTAGCCCCTACTAGGGCTAATATTTTATAAAATTTCCTAGAGGAAATTTAGTAAACTAGAAAAGTAGAATTAAAATGATGTTCTATTAGGTTTTCTAGTGTTGTAGGATATGGACTGGAATGAATTTTTCTTTTGTTTTGAAACAGGCGCCAATTTTTATTCTACTTAATTATACTCGAGATCCTTAAGGTAGTATCCGTGGTCCCATCCTCTACACCGTCTATACAGCTGACATTCCAACCAATCCTAACACTATCCTCACCACGTATGCCAATGACACATGTGTGCTCGCTGTTAATAATAACCCATTAATCCCAAAATCTCCAATACCATCGAAGAATGGTGTCGTAATTGGAGGATTAAGATAAATTCCAACAAATCACCTTTACCCTTCGTCGTAAACCTACTGACTGCCCTACAGTTTCATTTAATGATGTTACTCTTACCCC